>NC_053490.1:17749751-18034751 GCF_905171775.1 Rana temporaria
ACATTGTCAAAACTGGAGGAAGTCGTCATTACAGCTCCTGCTAAGAGAGTTTCACACAATTGTGATGTAAGGAGCAGAGTAACAATCTTAATACCCTGTACACACGATCAGAATTTCCGATGGGATAAAATCCGATGGAATTTTCCGACGGAATTCCGTTCAAGCTGTCTTGCATACACACTGTCAGACCAAATTCCGACCGTCCAAAACGTGCTGACGTAAAACACTACGAAAAGCTGAGAAAAATGAAGTTAAATGCTTCTGTAGCGCTCACCCCCGAAGGAGCCGCTGGTTTGTTTTGGGATCGGCCTGCTAAGTTACCCTGGCAATGTCTAGGGGTGCAATAGTGAGAGCAAAAGCAGCGAGCGAAGGTCCAAACAGTGAATAGAGGTTTTCTCAATGCTTTATTTTCCAGGCCAAACACGGCCAACATCAATATCAGTTGGGAAGGTCAAGGTTGATGAAGAAAGAGAGAGAGAACTTTGCAGTATCAGGCCTGGATATTAAATGGAGCAGTCAATACTGCTCTGTATAGTACCAATTTGTAGGTAGTGGGTAAAGTGCCCCCGGACAGACTCCTTTTACATAAGTCTGGCAGCCAAGCTGAGCTATGTAAATGAATAGGGCAATCCTCCCAGTAGATTTCTGCGTTGGTCACCAGATGACAGCAACATACCTGTCAGTATTCTGGTCACCGGATCCCTAATTGGTATGTTCAGGCTCTGTTGGACGACCTGCCTCCGGGTCCCCCTCAAACCGACTCCCCAATCGTACGGCACCCAGCCTGGGCTCCCTTCAGTAGAACCGGGAACCCAGCCAGTCACTGGGGTCCCCTTGTACCTCCGGATGAAGGTTTTCGTAGACTGCAACTTTGGCCAGGTTGGCCACGCCGGCGGGGTCCATAGATGCGCGCACCCTGAAGGTGGATGCCACACCTGGAATGGGACCCCACAAAGATTTTAGAACACATGACACCTGTCACAGATATACTCTTCCCCAGCATGCCTTGCGAGGAAGAAACTTCTCCAATTGGCTGCTGGGGAAAACTTTCTCTGCCAGATTCCCCCTGGCGCCAACTGCTGGCCAGGGATGATATTGCATCCCTGGACCACAGACTGACCCAGCGGACATTTCTGGAATGACAGAAGTCCCAGAAATTTAAACAATTAGTGAATGGGAGCAAGGTAACTCTCTCATTCCCCACTAACTTTAGTGAAGTGCCCATACTGAAAGTAGGGGGGCGCTACACTTCCGAGCATGCGTCGACTTGATTCTGAGCATGTATGTTTTTTTCTCCACACAGACGATCGGAATTTCCGATATAATTTTTTTCAATCGGAAAACATGTTCTATTTCTAAACTCTGACGGAAAAGTCAGATGGGGCCCACACGGTCGGATACCTCTCAACTCAAGTCAACTCAACTCAACTCTTCTTTCATTGGACCTGCGCTTCCAGAAATTCAGTCCCAAGTGCTCAACATAACTGCTCTCTCTAATGCCCTGTACACACGATCACTTCATGTGATGAAAACGATCCGATGGACCGTTTTCATCGGACGAACCGATCGTGGGTGGGCCCCATAGTTTTTTTTCCCATCGGTGAAAAAAAATAGAACCTATTTTAAAGATTTCTGATGGTTCTTCTCTCCCCCGCAATATGCTAGTGACATTTTTAAGCATGACCTTCTAATTTTCATTACAGCTTATTTTTGACACAGTGACATCATCACAGGGTTTCTGTGCTGTTATATGCAATGCAGACAAATCACGGCTGGTGGGAGAGGCTGACAGAATGAATGAACATAGCTTTCTTAGAACATCACAGCAACCTGCCTCAGCACTCCTCTTAATGGTTTTCAGTCTTTATGCAAGCAGTGGGCTGGCTATTGGGAAGAGTTAAAGGATCAGTAAAGGATTTTTTTTTTTTTTAAATAACAAACATGTTATGTACTAGGTAAAACTCCTGCGCTGTATGGGATATAGGTGAGGGGGAGTGGGCCGGAAAAGGGGCAGTGAGGTGAGTGGGCGTGAATACTGCAGCAAACAGCAAGAATGTTGTCCTCTCAAGACAAGGAATATTACTCAAAAAATGTGAAAGTGTCTGCGCTGTAAAAAACCTGGAATGGGGGAGGAAGAGAGGGAGGGGTGAGTGGACAAAAATCCGTGGACCAGTGGGGTGGTGAGGTGTACTAACAAAATGGAAGTGACCTACAATTGGAAATAAAGTGGGTGTAGTCTAGCCCAAACTGTGTAACAGGAAACACACATAAAAGTCTACAAATGTCAATAATATGTGAACAACAGTTCAAAAAAGAGACCTCCTTAGGTGAATGATGGAAGTGAGCAAAAGTAAAATTGGCAGGACTGAAGAAAAAGTGAAATCTTATAAACAGTAATGGCGTGCAGTCCAAAAAACAAGCAAATACAAAGTGACAGATAGGTAAATAAGTGATTAAGTGTAGGAGATACCAAGCTCAGGTGAGTGAAGGTGTGTGATCAGGTAAAGTCCACACACCGTGCACCCTTCACCGATAGTGAATCAAACAGCTTACCTCCCTACTCACATACAGACCCAGATGAATCACTGTACCAGCTAACTGTTAGATGGATATCTGCTTGTCTGATCTCAATCGTGGTTCATACATGTAAAGACAACGGTATAGGTGTTGTAGCTTTATCTTCTTACAGGCAAGGAGGAGACAAAATACCCAAAATAAGGGGTAACTGGCTGTCCACTTACACAACTTACAAGAGTGTGTAGGGAGCGTGTGCCTATCTCCACGAGCGCCGAACTCGTATCCTTGTCTTCTTCCTGCTGCCAATTTCTCCCCTTAGCATCAATAGAGCCGTCCGCTCATAACGAGATGTGAAAGGCACACTCCACCCCTGACACCCCCAGAATAATCAGGATGAGAGGGGTCATCATCTTCATCCTCCCCGCTGTCATCTATAGAGAGACCCCAAAACACGACAACCTCCACTTCACCCAGATCAGGACAGTCTCGATCTGGGTGAAGTGGAGGTTGTCGCCACTGTGGCTCCCGCCCCTGGGGTGAAAGGGGCCTTAAAGTTACCAGATCAGTTGCTACAGATACAGTTTGTTGCAATTCAGCTTAAAGGCTCTTGAACTGTATAGCTGTTCTTCTAGTCCTATTTTTGTCTCAGAGTCTGATAAAGTATTTTGCATCTGCCTAAGGGTGTTCAGGCCCTAACCCTCTCTCCCCAGTTCTGTTAAAAGACAATACATCTCTTTTTGCAAGTTCAAAGTGACTGGCGCCCAACTTACTCTATCTACACCACACCCACTATGCCTAGTAACCCATACTGTGAAGATGGATGTCAGCTCTACCTGGAGGTCACCATTAGGCCTCTAGAGGTCGGGGCTATCGCTACATAAGTAAATATTAACCCTTTTACTACCAGGCCAATATGTCATACGGACCTGGCCATGGGTGGTTTCACACACAATCCAATGGCTGGTCCTATGTAGGCTTCAGGCCTAAAATGACTTTAAATATGTGTGTGCAAAATAAAAATGCAAACACAGATCGTGCAGTGAAAGGGTTAAAATGGCAATATGAAAAATGGATGGGAAGGTTCCCCAGAGGGGCTTTGGACAGCAGTGTAATATAGTTAAAAAATTAGCAAATGGATAGCAAAAAATCTCAGTAAGGCAAAAATAATAAATAAATAAATAAAAAACCCATTGAAAAATAATAAAAAAATTTATTTTTTATTATTTTTCAATGTTTTTTTTTTTTTTTTTCTATTTCTTATTTTTGCCTTACTGAGATTTTATTTATTTACTCATGATTTAATGTGTCTAATGTGATTAAAATAAACTATTTAAATAATGTTTAAAATTCCATCTCTTAAATAAGGAACTTTCTCTATTTGTTTTCTCCACTGCTCTCTCTCACCTATAATTATGCTATGAATTGCAACATGTGTGCCATATTCACCCATTTATTCTTTTTGCCGATTGTTCTCTTGGAGACTTGACTGACATTGTGTCGTGAATGAATGAAATAACACGTTGGAATTGCTATTTAAGGGCCAGATTCACAAAGAGATACGACGGTGTATCTACAGATACACCATCGTATCTCTGACTTACACTGGTCCTATCTATGCGCCTGATTCATAGAATCAGATACGCATAGATAGGGCTAAGATCTGACAGTGTTACACTGTGTTACACTGTCGGATCTTTTTTTCAATTTAAAAATGGCGCCGGGGGCGTTCCCGCTGATTTACGATAAATAATATGTAAATCAGCGAGATACGCAAATTCACGAACGTACGCGGACCAGTCGCAGTGTTCTTACTTTGTTTCCGTAGCGGTTTTCCCGTCGTATACTTACCCCTGTTTTTAGCAGGCGCAGCCAATGTTAAGTATAGCTGGCGTTCCCGCGTCGAATTTGAATTTTCCAACGTCGTTTGCGTACGCCGATTCACGAACACGCGCGTCGCAAGTCCCGCTCACGTCGAAACCACTAACGTCCTAGTGACGTCAGTGGGAGCAATGCACGCCGGGAAATTCCCCGGACGGCGCATGCGCATTTAAATCGGCGCGGGAACGCGCCTGATTTAAATAGTACACTCCCCTAGCCGCGGAATTTGAATTCCGCCGGGGGATTTAGGATCCGCCGTCGCAAGTTTGGAGGTAAGTGGTTTGTGAATTAGCCACTTTCCTCCTAAACTTGCGGGAGCGGATCTTAATTCACGTAGATCGAGCGGATCTATAGATCCGCTGAGCTACGTGAATCTGGCCCTAAGCCTATTTCACAGTGTCCTCCCTGCTCTGATGAAAACAGCGTTCATTGGCTGTTGAAACTAGTCAGCTTGACGTCAGCGCGTCCTCTGGGAACCAGCAGCTGCTGAGGACATCTTCTGTCTCTACCACCGGCTTCCTGCGCTCTCTGTTTGGCTGCCTCACTTCACACAGGACCACGCCTGAAGCTTGCCTGCTATTTGCATGGTCTTACTCAGGGGTCAAGTCCTGGGGAAAAAAGTGTGGGAACTCCCACCAAAGATCCACTCCCCCACCAAAAAAAAAAAAAAAAATGATACGCTCATATGCATAATTACTAAAGAGGGGTTCTTAGATAGATGAGTTTCTCTTAGATAGAGGGGTTGTAAGGTCCTCCAATAACCGTGAATGGAATTTTATATCTGGATATCATGCCCAATATAAGGAGATAGAAGAAATTTTCGCCAAACATTGGCATATCCTGTTGATGGATAAAGTCTTAACCACTTCTCTACTTTGGGTGTTTTTCAGATTTGTTGTTTACAAGACTAAAACAGTTTTTTTTGCTAGAAAATTACTTAAAACCCACAAACATTATATATTTTTTTTTTCTAATACCCTAGAGAATAAAATGGCGATCATTGCAATACTTTTTGTCACACCATATTTGCGCAGCGGTCCTACAAGCGCACTTTTTTTGGAAAAAAAACACTTTTTTGAATTAAAAAATAAGACAGCAATAAATTTGGCCCAATTTTTTATATATTGTGAAAGATAATGTTACGCCGAGTAAAATGGTACCCAACATGTCATGCTTACAAATTGCGCCGGGCATGGCGTCAAACTTTTACCCTCAAAAATCTCGATAGGCGACGTTTAAAAAATTCTATAGGTTGCATTTTTTGAGTTACAGAGTAGGTCTAGGGCTATAATTATTGCTCTCGCTCTAATGATCGCGGCGATACCTCACTTGTGTCGTTTGAACACCGTTTTCATATGCGGGCGCTACTCGCGTATGCGTTCGCTTCTGTGCACGAGCTCGTCGGGACGGGGCGCTTTAAACATTTTTTATTTTTTTTTCTTATTTCTTTTTATTTCTTTTATTATTTTTTACACTGGAAAAAAAAAATTATCACTTTTATTCCTATTACAAGGAATGTAAACATCCCTTGTAATCTCATATTTAGACTAAAATGCAAAAAAAAAAAAAAGTTTCTTTAAGAGGCTGGGCGGGACTGACGTTTTGACGTCGCTTCCGCCCAGCAGAGCTATGGGGACGGGCGAAGGAGATTTTTCCTTCCGTCTCGTCCCCAGTCAGCAGCCGAACGCACCCGATCTCCTCCGCCGCTACCGAAGGCTCCGGTAAGCGGCGGAGGGCGCGGGAGAGCGGCGGGAGGGGGGGCCCCTCTCCCGCCGCCGATAACGGCGATCTTGCGGCGAATCTGCCGCGGAGACTGCCGTTATCGTTAACAGAACCGCTGACACTAAAGATGGATACCTCGGTTGTGGCAGCAGCTGCTGCCGTTACCGAGATATCCATCTTTAAAGTTAGGCCGTATAAAGACGTAGAGCGGTTTGGAAGTGGTTAATGAAAGTATTACCGGATAAACCAGGTTTTATATATAGAAAGGCTCAGAGCTTTTCTGACAAATTGGTGTGTAAGATTCTAGATCCTCCAACTAGGCCGACCAGTTTTTGGGACTGTGATGGCTTCTATGCATGTAGAAAGTGTAGGGCATGCCGCGAGATCACTCGACCTTTGCGAGCAGTGAAAAAATTCACCTCCAGTTCTAACAATAAGGAGTTCACTATTAGTGAATTTATTACATGCAACACTACTCATGTGGTATATGCCCTTCATTGCCCTTGCTGGTTGTTGTATATTGGACGTACTAAACGTCAACTTAACCACTAGCCGACCGCGCACCGCCGTTCTACGTCGGCAGGTCGGCTCGGCTGGGTGAGAGCACGTAGTATAACGTCCTCTCTCTCAGCCGCCACTAGGGGCGCGCGCGCGCCCCCCACTCGCCCCCGACTCCCGTGCGTGTGCCCGGCGGGCGCGATCGCCGCCGGGCACACGCGATCGCTCGGTACAGAGCGGGGACCGGGAGCTGTGTGTGTAAACACACAGCTCTCGGTCCTGTCAGCAGGGGAAATGCTGATCTTCTGTTCATACAATGTATGAACCGAGGATCAGTGTTTCCCCTAGTGAGGCCACCCCCCCCACAGTAAGAACACACCCAGGGACATACTTAACCCCTTCCCCGCCCCCTAGTGTTAACCCCTTCACTGCCAGTGGCATTTTTATAGTAATCCAATGCATTTTTATAGCACTGATCGCTATAAAAATGCCAATGGTCCCAAAAATTTGTCAAAAGTGTCCGAAGTGTCCGCCATAATGTCGCAATACCGAAAAAAAATCGCTGATCGCCGCCATTACTAGTAAAAAAAAATATATTAATAAAAATGCCATAAAAATACCCCCTATTTTGTAAACGCTATAACTTTTGCGCAAACCAATCAATAAAAGCTTATTGCGATTTTTTTTTACGAAAAATATGTAGAAGAATACGTATCGGCCTAAACTGAGGAAAAAAAATGTTTTTTTATATATTTTTGGGGGATATTTATTTTTTTGAATCAAAAAGGTTTTTATTGCTCACACAACACATTGACATGTAAAGGATGACATTTTACACTTTGTAAATAAATATGCATAACAACAGATTTACAGTTCAAGCCAGTTGACCAGATGCACTTCTTCTCACCTTATTATTCCGATACTGTATACCCACATGAAACCTGACCCCCAGCCCTGAGCGCCCATCTCCCCCCCCATCCATTTCTCCTCCCCTCTCTCGGTCTCCAAATCTACTAGGCCACTAGCCTTGCTGGTACTTTTTTCTTTTCTTTTTCCCTACCTCACCATCCCCCCAAGTAGCCTTTCTTGAACTAGCTCCAAGGGGCTTAAACCGGGTGTTGCGAGCCATGGTTCCCAGAGTTTCAAGAATTTCCCTGCATTCCCCCTGTGCTGGTAAATGTACTTCTCCATAAGCATTGTTCTACCCACATGTTGTATCCATGTCTGAACCGAAGGGGGCCCCCTTGATTTCCAGTGTATGAGAATGAGTTTCCTCGCCTGGAACAGTGCCCTGGCGAACGCTGCCCTAGTGGCTTCTTCCTCTATCACTCCCTCCAGAGTGCCCAGCAGGCAGCACAGAGGGTCCAGTGGTACATTGGTCTGAAACACAGAGTTTAGGGTCGCCAGAACCCCCGCCCAGTATCTATGCAGCTTGGGACAGCGCCAGAGCAGGTGGACCAGATCCCCCTGTACCGCCCTACACCGCCCACAAAGTGGGTCCGGAGCCCGGCCCATCTTGAAGAGTCTCTCTGGAGTGTAGTGCACCCTAAGTAAAATGTATAACTGGGACACCTTTTGTGAAACGTTTAGTGAGCAGGTATTCACCGCCTGTAGAGCCTCCTCCCACATTTCCCCCTCTATGGGCCCCAAATCTGTCTCCCACTGTTCAGCCACCCTCATGGGATGTCCTTCCAGGAACGTAGATAGGAGCATGTTATAGCAGTGTGAGATCATGCCCTTGGTGTCCTGCGCCTGACACAGTGCCCGGAAAATCGGTGTGGGGGACTGAACCCAGTCAACTGCTGTCCCCTGAGCCCTTACTGCATGTTGCAATTGTATGTAATAAAACTGCATGGTTCGGGGTAGGTTAAATTTTGTTTGTAATTCACTGAAAGGTAACAGGGTCCCCCCCCTAAAGAGATGTTTGAGATGCGTGATCCCAAAAGCACTCCACCTGTGACCCTGCTCAATTTTGGCCAACTCCTCATAGGAGTCGTTCCCCCAAATTGGGCTAAATTCAGTAAAGCCCCCAACATCCTGTAGCTGTCTGGCCTTATTCCATACCTTTTGAACAAGAGCATAAGTGGGCATGCGTTTATTGGGTTTGTGGAACTTACGGGCCTCCAGCCCCTCAGGTATCGTGGCTACCCCCGCTCCCTTCAACATCAGCCTGGCCGCCGAAGTCCCAGGTTGCGACCCCATGGCCCCTATCAAATGTTGGAGCTGGGCAGCCAGGTAGTATATCCAGGGATTGGGTAGAGCCAGCCCTCCCCCCTCCTTTGGGCGCTGCAACTGTTCTAGTTTAATCCTGGGGGTTCTGCCATGCCACAACAACTGTCTGAAAAGAGAATTGACCACTCGGAATATTTTAAGGGTAATCACCATGGGCGCATTATGCAGGAGATATAGCAATTGGGGCATTAGTATCATCTTGATGAGGTTGGTTCTACCCGCTAGTGACATTCTCAGTTTATTCCAGATTAGTATTTTGTCTCTGAATTTGGATAAGAGGGGGTGGACATTCAGTTTACAGTAGTCAGTTATTGTGGGAGATATCCAAACCCCCAGGTATTTAAACGATGTCACTACAGGTACGGGGCACACAGGACCACTCCCTCCCTCGGGCTCCCCATCTAGAAACATCAGGGCGGACTTAGACCAGTTAATCGTGAGCCCCGAAAAGCGGCCAAACTCTGTGATGATGGCCATGACCTGCCCTAGGGATCCCTCTGCATCCTCCAAAAAGAGGAGCATATCATCCGCATACAGCATGATTTTCTCACGGACTTCGCCATATCTAAACCCCCGAACCGCCTCACAGCTCCTTACCAGCGCCGCGAGGGGCTCTATAGCCAGAGCAAAGAGTAGGGGGGACAGGGGACATCCCTGCCTGGTCCCCCTACCCAGAGCAAAAGTTTGTGACATCCTATCCGCCATACGTATGGCCGCCTTTGGTGTATCGTACAAGAGCCGGACCCACCCCAGGAACCTAGGGCCGAAACCGAATTTGGTCAGTACCGCCCATAGGTACCGCCAGCCGACACTGTCGAAGGCCTTGTTGGCATCAAGCGACAACAGAGCCCTACTGCCGGCGGAGTCCGATGGGGTCTGCATATTCAAATATAGCCGCCGGAGGTTCGTCGCTGTAGATTTACACGGCATGAATCCCGCTTGGTCTGAGTGTACAATGGACAAGATAATTTTATTCACTCGCAGGGCCAGCACTTTTGCAAGTATTTTCACGTCACTCTGCAGGAGAGATATAGGTCTGTATGACCCAGGATCTAGGGGGTCCTTGCCCGCCTTCAACAGCAGGATGATATTCGCCCTTGTCATGGACGGGGGTAGAGCCCCCGATTCCAACGAGGCATTAAATACCTCGAGTAACTTGGGCAAAAGCACCCCTCCGTACTGAGCATACACCTCTATGGGCAAACCGTCGTCTCCCGGGGCCTTACACGTGGGGAAGGATGCAACCGCCTCTCCCAGTTCCTCCAGGGTCAGCGGTTTCGGGGGATATTTATTACAGCAAAGAGTAAAAAATATTCATTTTTTTCAAAATTGTCGCTCTATTTTTGTTTATAGCGCAAAAAATAAAAAACGCAGAGGTGATCAAATACCATCAAAAGAAAGCTCTATTTGTGGGAAAAAAAGGACGCCAATTTTGTTTGGGGGCCACGTCGCACGACCGCGCAATTGTCTGTTAAAGCGACGCAGTCCCGAATCGCAAAAAGTACTCTGGTCTTTGGGCAGCAATATGGTCCGGGGGGTAAGTGGTTAAAGTACGTATTGGAGAACATATTGCCAATATACTTTTAGGTTTTAAAGATCATAATGTTTCTTTACATTTTAAGTTACACCACAACCAGGACCCTAGTGGTTTGAAATTTTGGGGCATTGATCACCGTAAACCTATATGGAGAGGATCCAATTTAGTGAGAGACCTATCTAAAAGAGAGACTCAATGGATTTTCTCAGCTGATACTCTTGCCCCTAGGGGCTTGAACATTGATCTAGATATCAATTGTTTCATTAGTAATTACTAATGGACATGTTGGGGTGTATCTTATCAAATCAGTTTCCCATATTATGATAGAGTCTATCTGATGGGGAGAGTTATTCAGCTGTTATTATGCATTATAGATTATTTGTGGACCTTTTTAGCTGTGTTTTAGTCCATTTTTACTAATCTCTATTGCATTTCTTGCACTTTTTGCATATTGCATTTTTGGCATTTTTGGCTTGTATGTTGGCTTTAGAAGCTGACCAATTTCAGATAGTATGTGTGCTCTTGGTTGATGTTAAACCACCACTAGTGTTGAGCGGAATACGCCATATTCGATTTAGCGATATATCACGAATATATAGCCGAATATTCGTGAAATATTCGCTAAAATCGAATATTCGTGATATTTAAAAAAAAGAAAAAATTGCGAAATTTCGCAAATTTTTTTTTTTTTTTTTTCTGATTGGCTCTGATGCAAAAGAAGGGCAGAGAAAGTATTCTCGAATATTCGGAAATCGAATATTCGGAATATTTTATCAAAAAAAAAAATGTTGTGAAATATTTTGACAACTGTGGTAGGAGAACTCTGATTGGCTCTGATGCAAAAGAAGGGTGGAGAAAATATTTGCGAATATTCGGAAATCGAATATTCGCGAATACTTTCTCCACCCTTTTTTTGCATCAGAGCCAATCAGAGTTGTCAAAATCTCGCAATCAATTTCGCATTTGCATTAGTGAAATTTCGATAAAATATCACCAATATTCGATTTCCGAATATTCGCGAATACTTTCTCCGCCCTTCTTTTGCATCAGAGCCAATCAGAGTTCTCCTACCACAGTTGTCAAAATATTTCACAACATTTTTTTTTTGATAAAATATTCCGAATATTTGATTTCCGAATATTCGAGAATACTTTCTCCGCCCTTCTTTTGCATCAGAGCCAATCAGAAAAAAAAAAATAAAAATTCGCAAAATGTTCGCAATAAATTCGCATTAGCGAAATTTCGCAATTTTTTTTTTTATATTCGGAATAGCGAATATTGGCCGCGAAATTCGAGATATTCGCGAATACTCGAATATGCCATATTCGAGCCGAATATTCGCAATACGAATATTCGTGAGCAACACTAACCACCACTAGATGGAGTTTGTGTGTCATTATGGTTTAATTATGTTATTTTGTATATATAACTGAATATGTTTATTTATGACTGAGCTTTTTATTGTATTTTGATATTTGATTATTGTTTTTATGATCATACAGATTGCCATATGTGAATATGGCTATCCAGTATGCTTTTTTTATGCTCGCATGATTCACTTTTAATGCTTGTATTTTAAATTAAATTGTTTCTTATTAATGTGAATTAGCATGATCATGAAATATATGATGTCCACATTATTCATTTATACCTGTGTAATGCCCGCAATATTAGTATGTGTTCAGCCGTCATTGGCTTTGATATAAGTGTTGCGTGTGCGTTGTTATTGTGTGTAGCCCCGATCCGGTCCGCTACCAGACAGCGTCAGCTAACATTAGTAGGGCGGGACAGGCACCATGATCCGCCCCCCTCTGTACACTGATTGGAGCTGGCCCGAACGTATGGCCTATTTAAATCCTCGTCTGACGTCGTATAGCCATGCCCTCTGTCGAAGTCCTATGACAAAACGCGTCAGGGCGTGGCTTCTACGACGCCAGGAAGTGACACCTGCGCTCCACCTAAGCCTTGTCTGCAACCAGGAAGCGTTTGTTTCCAGTGGAACACACTCGGTCAGCACGGCTCTTCTCCTTGGCTGGAGACGGTGATTATAAGCGCTTTTTACTTGTGATGTACGTGCATAAACTGAAGGGAATTTATATGTTGTGTGGGGACTTCTTCTGATCCATTAAACGGAATTACGCTATATGCTTTTCTCTGTGTTTTTGCATCTTATAGGGAGACTCACAACAGATGATTTTTGATTACCTTTGGTTATGAAGATTTCTACCAGTATTAGTCTGTGGATATTCATACATCGCTTTGCTTTTATAGCTTTCCGGTGAGTGCGTACCCCAGAGGGGGATTTTCTGTCCCATGCGGTGTATTTGAAAATTCAGGTGGAAGGTGCTTGCTATCTGTTCGTTTTCAACCCTGCTATCAATGGATATTTTCCTCTGTTCTCACTGATACACTTTGGGCCAGATTCTCAAAGGCGTTACGACGGCGCAACACTATTAGCGCCATCGTAACTCCTCATCTGGCCCCGGGTATCTATGCGACTGATTCTTAGAATCAGTTGCGCATAGATACCCATTAGATCTGACATGTGTAAGGCTGTTACGCTGTCAGATCTTAAAAGTAATTTTTTTTCCCGCCGCTAGGTGTCGCATCGTCGTTTTCCCCGTCGTCTATGCAAATGAGGTAAGTACGCGAGATTCCCGAACCTACGCGCGTCCGACGCTGAGAATTTACATCGTTTTCCGTAGCGTACGCGACGCGTAAGGTTGCCCCTGCTATTAGCAGGGGCAACCAATGTTAACTATGGCCGTCGTTCCCGCGTCGAAGTTAAAAAAAAACGTAATTTGCATAAGACGTCCGTGAATGGCGCTGGACGCCATTTACGTAAACGTCTAAGCAAATGACGTCGGGCCGACGTCATTTAGCGCAATGCATGTCGGGTAATTTACCCGACGGAGCATGCGCAGTACGCTCGGCGCGGGAGCGCTCCTAATTTAAATGGTGCCCGCCCCATTTGAATTGGGCGGGCTTGCGTCGAGCGAATTAACGATACACCGCCGCAAGTTTACAGGTAAGTGTTCTGAGAATCAGGATGTAAACCTGTAAACCTGCGGCGGTGTAGCGTACAGCACATACATTACGCTGCCCAGGAGCAACGTTAATGTATGAGAATCTGGCCCTTTATCTTTGTTTTTGCACTAAGTGTAGAGGTGGTATCTCTTTTGGGAACTACACTGAACCTTCACTACCAGCGCTGTTTGTGGTTTTAACTATTTGGACATTTTATTGTGCTTTTATAGTGTTTACCATTTTATTTTATAATTACTAAACCGCATGTTTTTTTTTTTTTCGATCCACTGTACCTTAGTAATCCTTTATGTTACTGGCTGCTTCCTGTATATGGATTTATCGGGTAGTTGTCTTTTATAACTGTGATACCACTCTGTTTATCTTCCATTTTCTATATGTCTTTTGTTGCACTATATTTTTTCTACTTAATAAAATTCAGTGTTTTTTCCATAGTGTTCTAATTTTGGTCTTCTTTGGGGGAACTATTTTCTCTCGTTTTTGTTATGATTCTAATGTAATGGCAGGACCTCTGACATGATGACAGACCTCTGACATGACAAATTAGGAGGTCGCCAAAGGCCTCGCACTCACAGGGGCTTCGCGGCCGCCTAATTTGCCTATAATCGATACTAATCGGCGTCATCTGATCTCTCTATCACCCCTTTCTCTTTCTCACCTCACCCCTCTTGAATTGGCTGAATATGTCTGTGAGAAGGGTGCCCAAGAAGTGGTGCTGATCACCTGTGCGCTAGATCCGTGCATTTTCTGCAGCCATTTTTCTTGCTTGAATTATTTTTCCCATTATGGGCGTGAGTGGGGCCTCATGTCTAAGTTTTGCCCAAGGCCTCACAAAGCCTAGAGCCGCCTCTGTGATGGGGGATCCCCTGACATAATGATGGACCTCTGATGTGATTGAGGGAAGGGAAGTTAATTTCATCATGGAGGTTGTGTGCATTGCCCCAGGCTCAAGTTTCCCATCGATAAGTAGCATTACAATTTTTTACATTTCAGACTGGCTGCCTCATACTTTTAACCACTTCCGGACCGCCGCATGTACATATACGTCGGCAAAATGCCACGGACAGGCACATGTACGTACCTGTACGTGCTCTGCTTGACGTGGGTCGGGGGTCCAATCGGGACCCCCCCCCCGGTACATGCAGCAGTTCCCGTGGCTTCAGGAGCGATCCGGGACGAGGGCGCGGCTATTCGTTTCTAGCCGCTCCGTCGCGATCGCTCCCCGGAGCTGAAGAACAGGGAGAGCCGTATGTAAACACGGCTTCCCTGTGCTTCACTGTGGCGACTGCATCGATCGAGTGATCCCTTTTATAGGGAGACTCGATCGATGAAGTCAGACCTACAGCCACACCCCCCTACAGTTGTAAACACACACTAGGTGAACCCTAACTCCTACAGCGCCCCCTGTGGTTAACTCCCAAACTGCAACTGTCATTTTTCACAATAAACAATGCAATTTAAATGCATTTTTTGCTGTGAAAATGACAATGGTCCCAAAAATGTGTCAAAATTGTCCGAAGTGTCCGCCATAATGTCGCAGTCATGAAAAAAATCGCTGATCGCCGCCATTAGTAGTAAAAAATAAATAAATAAATAAAACTATCCCCTATTTTGTAAACGCTATAAATTTTGCGCAAACCAATCGATAAACGCTTATTGCAATTTTTTTTACCAAAAATAGGTAGAAGAATACGTATCGGCCTAAACTGAGGAAAAAAAAAATGTATATATGTTTTTGGGGGATATTTATTATAGCAAAAAGTAAAAAATATTGAATTTTTTTCAAAATTGTCGCTCTATTTTTGTTTATAGCGCAAAAAATAAAAACCGCAGAGGTGATCAAATACCACCAAAAGAAAGCTCTATTTGTGGGGAAAAAAGGACGCCAATTTTGTTTGGGAGCCACGTCGCACGACCGCGCAATTGTCTGTTAAAGCGACGCAGTGCCGAATTGTAAAAACCCCTTGGGTCATTTAGCAGCATATTGGTCCGGTCCTTAAGTGGTTAAAGGGTGCCATGATTGAAAAAAATTGAGAAACGCTGCTCTATAACTGAAACTTCAGTCCCTTTTTCAGCAGCTGAAACCTAAAACAAAGCATGTTACCATTGCAGGCCTTCTTGAAACAGCAGCCTTTCGTCTAAGGCAGTATTCACCACAACTATTCCGAAGACAGTTCTTGCTAGCGATAAAAAAAAAAAATGCACTGAAATATTTAGAAGTTTCCCTCAGCCGCAGTTTTTGTTCACGTGTATATGAAAGCATCCTTCTCCTTCTCATCTCTAAATCAAGCTCCATACATCTCACACGTCTGTTTCAATTGACATTTTCCAGGCGCTCTCCGGAACAACTGGGCCATGATTCAAAGCTGACCCACCTGACCTTTGTTCTATATTCTCTCGGAGCATTTAGAGCATAATAATATAGAGGAAATGAGGAAGGAGGTTATGGTGATGTACAACATATAATGTGTGCAATCTTTTATTTATATATATATATATATATATATATATATATATATATATACTGTGTTATATATATATATATATATATATATATGTAGCACTACCCCCGGGAGGAGCTGCTGGATTGTTTTGGGTGGCATGACATACCCCCTTTAACCACTTGCTTACTGGGCACATAATCCCCCTTTGTTCCCAGACGAAATTTCAGCTTCCGGCACTGCGTCGCTTTAACTGACATTTGCGCGGTCGTGTGGCTCCCAAACAAAATTGACGTCCTTTTTTCCCCACAAATAGAGCTTTATTTTGGTGGTATTTGATCACCTCTGCGGTTTTTATTTTTTGCGCTATAAACAAAAAAAGAGCGACAATTTAAAAAAATATATATTTTTTTTTTACTTGTTGCTATAATAAATATCCCAATTTTTTTTAAAAAAAACTATTTTTTTTCTCAGTTAAGGCCGATACGTATTTTTCGACGTATTTTTGTAAAAAAAAAACAAAAAAACGCAATAAGCGACTGGTTTGCGCAAAAGTTATAGCGCCTACAAAATGGGGAACAGAATTATAATTTTTTTTTTTTTTTTTACTAGTAATGGCGGCGATCTGCGATTTTTATTGGGACTGCGATATTGCGGCGGACGTATCGGACACTTTCGACACAAATTTGGGACCATTCACATTTATACAGCGATCAGTGCTATAAAAATGCACTAATTACTGTATAAATGTGACTGGCAGGGAAGGGGTTAACACTAGGGGGTGAGGAAGGGGTTAAATGTGTAGCCTGGGTGTGTTCTAACTGTGTGGGGGGAGGGGGGTGACTGGGGGAGGTGACCGATGCTGTGTCCCTATGTACAAGGGACACAGATCGGTCTCCTCTCCTCTAACAGCATGTGGAGCTCTGTGTTTACATCCCATCATTACACACAGAGCTCCACGTCCTTGCTGTTACCGGCTGTGTCACCGACGATCGCGTGTACCCGGCGGACATCGCGGCCGCCAGGTACACGCATCGGCTCCCCAGCGATGCGGCGGCACAGTGGTTACCCGGCACGCGCCCCCCAGTGGCGCGCGCGGGTAATGCTTTCAAATGACGTCCAAAGACGTCCAGTTGGCACCTGAGAACCGCGCTGTTGACGTCTTTTATCAATAGCGCGGGTCTCAAGTGGTTAATATTGGTTTACCTCATGGCTCTTCCGCCGGCCTAGGGGTGTATGGTGCATATAGCAGTAAAAGAATGTCCACAACAGGTGTCTTTGCTGTGCTCTTTATTACCCAGCCGGGTAAAAACATTAAAACTTGTGATGAGAAGGTAGAGGTGAAGTACAAGAAGAAATAACAGATTTAGGCGCAACCAGGGCCGCCATTAGGAATTATGGGGCCCCTTACACAGCTTCAGGCATGGGCCCCCTGGAGCAGAGAACCGGGGGGGGGGGGGCGGGGGGCGGTGCTGCTGCCTGAAATTGAGAAGCGGGGGGGTGCTGCTGCGGATTGAGAAGCGGGGAGGGCCCTTTACAAAAAAAAAGAAGAAATAAAGAAAAATATATATATAAAGAAGGGGGGGTAGCCATCCGGGGCCCTGGGGACCTCTGGGCCCTTTAATAAAAAAGAAATAAATATATATATATACACACAAATTATTATTATTTTTTTATAAAAAAAAAATTACAAAAAAGGGGGGTTGCCATCCGGGACCTCTGGGCCCTTTAAATAACAATAATTAAAAAAAGAAACCTCTGGGCCCTTTAATAAAAAAATATATAAAAAAAAATAAAATAAACATTTATAAAAAATAAATAAAAAAGGGGGGGGGGGGTTGCCATCCAGGGCCCTGGGGACCTCTGGGCCCTTTAATAAAAACATAAAAAAATAAATATATATAAACAAAAATAAAAAAATAAACATTTATAACAAATAAAAAAAGGGGGTTTGCCACATTTTTATAAAAAAAAAGAAATAAAATCATATAAAAAAATATTTTTTTTTATAAAAAAAAGGGGGGTTGCCATCCGGGGCCCTGGGGACCTCTGGGCCCTTTAATAATAATAATAATAATAATAAATATATATACATATTTATATTTTTTTTTTTAAAGGGGGTTGCCATACGGCCCCTGGGGACCTCCGGGCCCCTTACAGGTGTTCTGCCTGTACCCCCCTGATGGCGGCCCTGGGCGCAACAATAGGGAAACAGTCCTGCTTCCATCAATGCTTTATATTCTCCGCCACTCTAGCCAGAGTGGGAATAGCGTACCTGGACAGGCCTACTCTCGCTGACCTGGTAGTCAGAGTATCACTCGAACCTTTAAGGAAAAGTCTCTGCCACAGGCCCTCTCTGTGATTGTGATTACGGAGATGATCCTCCTTGATAGAATTGCGTCTGGAACTACTTTAGATAATCTTCAGGTACCGACTGACGGGTGACCAGCCTCTCAGTGTCCGGCTACCTTGATCCCCGGTGGTTTGTCAAGACCCTATTGGATCGCCAGCCTCTCATTGGCTCTCCTCAGATGGACTCCCCACCGAACAGCTATCCCGCTTGGGATCTTCAGGATTGGGAACCCAGTTGACCACTGGGCTCCCTGCCACAGCTCAAATGTTCCAGACAAACATGGTCCCGGAACCAGGAACATCGTGTGGCACGCGCTTCCCGGCCTGGAAGGCCATTTCGCTGGGGCGTCGTGATGAGCCTAAAGAAGGTGGGTGCCGCAATCCAAAGAAGAACCATACTAATGGCGTCTGCCCCATAAATACCCTCGCCCAGCATGCACAGCTAGGCTCAACCCTCCTGATTGGCTGCTGGGGAAGAGCACCCAATCCTCGAGTACACTGCTGCCACCCACTGTCCTGGGGTAGGAATTACACCCCAGCAACAATAGACAGCCCACAGCACAGCCAAGCTGAGACAGAGACCAGTTTTAGAACACAATAATTGGATCAGAGTCAGTTAACACTCGGATCCTCCTCTAGATTTGACTGGCACCAGTACCTTTTAAGTAACCAGGCGCTACATATATTTAAAAAATATTAGAAAGATTACAATAACAATGTCTATTGGCACGGTATACATTGTCCCCTTGTTCCTGATCCCCTCATGAAATAACTTGGTAGACAGAAGGGGGAGTTTTTGGGACTTTAAATGAAATGCGTTTTTAAGCAAAAGTACCGTATTTATCTTCCTATAGCGCACACCGGCGTATAGCGCGCACCCATACTCTAGAAGGGAAATTCCTGGAAAAAAAATTGATTACTTACAGTTTGTCGGTATCTTGCCCGGCGTCCATCGGCGGCCTTGTCCGGTCCGGCATCCGTCTGCGGCCTCGGTGGTGTCCTCCCCGCTTCTCCCGCACTGTCTCTGAGCGCTCCCGCGCTGTCTCTGAGCGCTGCCACCGACATATACCGAGCACAGTACACTCGGGTACACTCAGCTATGCTCGGCCACGCTCGGCTCCTCTCGCATAAAGGCTAGGAGGCGGCACAGGGCGTGACCGCGAGTGGAGGCGAGTGCGGCCGAGCATAGCCGAGTGTGCCCAAATGGACTGCGCTCGGTATATGTCGGCGGCGGCGTTCAGAGACAGCGGATCGGCGTATAACGCGCACCCACGATTTTCCCCTGATTTTAAGGGGAAAAAAGTGCACGTTATACGCTGATAAATACGGTAAGTATAAATAAAGTTGTATACGTAATAACCAGGCTCACACTTACCACCCAAACAGCAAACCTCATGAAATAACTTTGGTAGAGTTACACCAATGGCCAGCTTACCTCCTATCAGACAAAAGGCTACAGCCCTTCAATGAGCTGAGATTTGGTCCAACAAGTAGATGATGACCTTAGATAATTCCTGGACAAGGATGTTGCCGTCTTTCAAACAATATTTTAAAAAAACGATCAAGCGGGAAGCACTGAGCCAGGTAAAAAAGCCACTAATGCTGCGTACACACGACCGTTTTTTCTGTCGGAATAAACTCTGACGGGTTTTTCAGACGGAATTCCGCTCAAGCTGTCTTGCATACACACGGACACACCAAATTCCGACCGTCAAAAAAGCTGTGACGTGCAACACTACGAAAAGCCTAGAAAAATTAAGTTCAATGCTTCGGAGCCTACGTCAAATTGTTTCAGAGCATGCGTGTTTTTTTCTCTGTCGAAATTACATACAGCCAAACGGAATTTCTTTCTAAGTCCGTCTGGAATTTCCCAACGGAAAAAGTCAGATGGAGCATACACACGGTCGGAATATCTGATGAAAAAATCCCGTCTGACTTTTTCCATTGGAAATTCCAACCGTGTGTTGGTGGCATTACAGGTCATTTTAAACCAATATTAAAGGGGGTATGTCATGCAAGACATATGGAAGCAGTAATTGTTAACTTGTTTTTAAAGTTCCAAGATCCAATGCTGTCCTTCTCATCATCACTTGGGGTCACTAAGAGAATATGGGAGGTAAGAGTTTGCATAATTCAGTGGCTGCTTGTTTTTTCCTGGTGAGTAAGTCACAAGGTAGAAAAGCCAAGTTTGGAAACGCAACCATAGCACCAGGGCCATCTTTAATATGGTTTGGGCCCTGGGCAAAAACATTTTTGGGCCCCCCTCCAGCTTATTTTGGGCCTGGCTGGTTCACATGTATGTGTTTTGGCGGCCCTCATTTGTGCAGGTACAGCAGCCCATTGATTTGAATGGGCTGCCATGCCTGCGTTTCCTGCAGAAAAAGGTGCATTCAGCATTTTAAAAATACAGTTGCCTTGAAATCCATTCTGCTTTTGCACCATGCTACTTACCTGCAGTTCTTGCACACACAAACGCACTGTGTTTTTAAAAGCGTGACCTAAATTTCTAAAAATGCAGCAAGTTTGACAGTGCGGGAACTGCAGATAAGTCACAGCACACAGCAGGATGGACAGACAGTGCTGTATTTCAGTGCTTGATGGGCATAGGTGTGCCGTGTGCGCAGCCTATTACATGAGGCATGCGCTTTTCTTTGCAGGAAACGCAGGCATGGCGGCCCATTCAAATGAATGGGCTGCTGTGCCTGTGCAAATGTGGGCCGCAAAAACACATACATGTGAACCAGCCAGGCCCAAAATAAGCCCATCAAGCAGTTAAATACAGACAGTAATGCCATGTGCTCTGAGGCCTTACTCAGCCTGGACTGCAGGTCTGGTCAGTGTTTTAAAGAGTTCCTCTATTTTACACATGGCATGGCATGGGGTCCCATGGTGCTAAAGCAGAATGGACAGACGGTGCTGTGACCCCATGCCATGCCATGTGTAAAATAGAGGAACTTTTTAAAACACTGACCAGACCTGCAGTGAATCATCAAATATTATAAAGACTTTGGGCACACTCTACAGAAAACTTATATTTACAATATAGATTAGCAAACAATGACATACCTTGAGGAGCAGGACATGAAGAAGTCAGCCTCGGGAAGAGCAAACTGGGGATGTTATAAAATCACATTCTAATTCACTTTTATATACAAGCAGCACCCAGTGGCAGGAAGGGAGAAGTGCACGTCTAAAGGGAAGCCAGGGGTGCTGTACATTTTAAAACACTGGGAAGGGAAGCAGTACTGGCACTGGCTGCGTGCCGCTGATGATTTTCAGCCTGATTTGTGGGCAGCACAGGGGCTTAACGGGCGGCTCTGCTTTGGGCCCCCAACAGTGACAGGGCCTTGGGCAGCTGCCCCTGTTTGCCCTATGGTAAAGACGGTCCTGCATAGCACAACCTGCTGGGTCAACAATGGGACTTTTTTTAGTTCCTTCTTGATTAGTCCATAACAGTGTGTGGGTTAGATGCACCACGGTTGTCAGCCTAGTGCTTAGGGACCCCATATTTGCACATAATTATGTCTTGGAACAAAGATTTCAGCAAAAGTCCTTGTAGCACTACCCCCGAAGGAGCTGCTGGTTTGTTTTGGGTGGCATGTTACCTCTGTATCTCTGCTGTCTAGGGTACTTGATGAGAGTTGCAGTAAAGGGAATGTCTTTTCTGTGCTTTTATTACCCAGCCAGGTAAAAACGATTCAACAGTGGAAAGGTGAAGGGATAGCGATCAGAAGACAGCAGACTCATGTGTAACTGCATACGGGGGAAACAGTCCTGCTTCCAACAACACTTCACTTCGCCACTCCAGCCGGAGAGGGTATAGCGCACCTGGACAGGAATCTCTCACCAGCCTGGCAGCCAGAGTGTCACTCGAACTTAAGATCAAGTCTCTGCCACAGACCCTCCCAAAAGAATGGAGACAATTATGGTCCAGAATCCTCTTCAGCACCCGGATCTCCTTCAGGTAATTTTTTGAAAGTTAGCGACTGACAGGTGACCAACATCCAGCCTGTCAGATCCCAGGTAGTCCCCCAATGAATGGACAGGCCCCTCCTGGAACACCAGCCTCGTGCTTGGTATCCTTCGGACAGACTCCTCATCGGTCAGCCTCCTTCAATTGGACGGACAGCTCGGGACCCCCTCCAAATTGGGGACCCAGTCAAACACTAGGCCCGCACAGCAGATCAGTTGCTCTGGGCCAACGTGGTCCCGGAACCAGGAACACTGCTACCCATGCACACCCCGGCCAGGAGGGCCATATGCGCGGGTGTCGTGGAATGGCTACCCCAATGGTGGGTGCCACACAAGGAAGAAGACCTCGAGGCAATGGCGTCTGCCCCCGTTATACCCCTCACCAGCATGCACAGCGAGGCGGCCCACCCCTGACTGGCTGCTAAGGAGTGGTACTCAGACGCACTTGACCCCACTGCTGCCATCTGCCGTCGGAGGGTGACCTGAGTCCCCGGACGAAAGGTTAGCCTACAGTACAGCCAAGCTGAGACCCAAATTTAAACAATCAAGCTAATTCAGAGCTAAATATTTCTCTGAATTCTCCCCCTAAATTTAACATAGCACCGGCTCTGAAAGTAGCCCGGCACTACACCCTTCATTCAGAACATAAAGTAGACCTTAAAGCCTCTGTGACATGGTAAGGGGGAACGGAGATAGGAGATAAGATCTGTAATAGTGTTGAGCAGAATACGCCATATTCGATTTCGCGATATATCACGAATATATAGCCGAATATTCGAGAAATATTCGCTAAATTCGAATATTCGTGATATTTTATCGAAATGAAATTTTTGCGAAATTTCGCTATTGCGAATGCGAAAATAATTGCGAAATTTCGACAACAGCGGAAGGAGCACTCTGATTGGCTCAGAATATTCGTGATATTTTGCACTCTGATTGGCTCAGAATATTCGTGATATTGTATCGAAATTTCGCAAAATGCGAATGTGATATTGATGGCGAAATTTCGGAAGGAGCACTCTGATTGGCTCAGAATATTGGTGATATTTTACAATACAAAATAATTGCGAATATTCGGCAAATGCGGAAGGAGCACTCTGATTGGCTCAGAATATTGGTGATATTTTACAATACAAAATAATTGCGAAATTTCGACAAATGCGGAAGGAGCACTCTGATTGGCTCAGAATATTGGTGATATTTTACAATACAAAATAATTGCGAAATTTCGACAAATGCGGAAGGAGCACTCTGATTGGCTCAGAATATTCGTGATATTTTACAATAGAAAATAAAAAGTGTTTTGCATTGGTGGCGATTCTTTACTCTATCCATCTGTCACAGCCGTTTGTCAATCAAACACCTTGAAGATTGAACACGTTCATGCTGCATGCTTTGGACTTTTTTTCACTTCACATATCAAAGACATTTTTATGAAAGATTATTTTTCTATTATTGGGACTATATTTCTTTATATATTTGTTTCACTGTGTATTTCACAAGTTATTTGCGCTTGCTTATTTTATAATTTGCCCACATGTCTTGTCACTAGACATATTTTTTATTCTTGTAGAGCGACTCCATTTTCTGTCTTGTATTAATTTATGTTGTATAACATTTTTGAGTTGCTGCTGTATTCTCCCCTTTTTTTAAGGTATGCGCAATTTTTTCCTTCTTACAAAAAAAAATAATATCAAACATACAAATATTCATAACAGAAACATACACAAAGCCCCCCCCCCTTTTGCATCAGAGACAATCAGAGTTCTCCTACCACAGTTATCGAAAATTCGCAATCATTTTCGCATTCGCATTAGCGAAATTTCGCAATTTTTTTTTTTTATATTCGGCAACATAAAAGGATCGCCTCAGCTTAGCTACTCGGCCCAGGGTCTCTAATCATACCAGCAATGCTTTTAGACGTCGATAGGATGTGATCTGTTTTAAAAATAAAATTGAAAAAATGCGAATATTCGGAATAGCGAATATTCACCGCGAAATTCGAAATATATCGCGAATACTCGAATATGCCATATTCGAGCCGAATATTCGCAATACGAATATTCGTGAGCAACACTAATCTGTAATAGACATGGTAGCAAAGATCGAACCTAATGATGTATAGAGGTGTATGTTTTTTGTTGTCTCGTGTCGTTAGATGTTTAATGTTGTTGAGTTATTGCTTTTTTCTCTTTTGTTTTCTTTTTCTTTTTCTCTTTTTTTGATTATTTTTACCTTGTTGGAATATAAAATTGTAATACTAGTTTGTTTTATAAAAATAAAACCTTTGTACTATATATTATATAATGTAAATGGGAATATTCTCTTTCTTCCCTACTATATGTGTAAAAAGAGCAACAACAAAACTAAAAAATAAATAAAAACTACTTGATTTCTAAAAAAAAAAAAGGATATAATAGTAATACCACTGAGATCATTCACTATTTATGACAATGAGAGTATGAAGTTCATCTTAAATCTAGGAGTTAGGTCATGGTTAAAGCTGCTTTTTTTTTTTTTCTTTTGCAATTTATTAAATTTCTCTGACAATGATAAACTGTTCAGTTTATAATCAAATCACTGGAGCCTGATCAGTGATCAAAAACTCTGCTTCAGCCTGTCCCCAGAGAGCCATCTTATTCCTCACACAACTTAGATATGGTGAATGGAGATAAGAAGTGGAGAGGTGAGGGTGCGGAGAAGAGGAGAGGGTGTGGAAGGAGAGGGTGTGGAAGGAGAGGAGGAGGTGTGTAGAGGAAAGGGAGAGAAGGGAGAGGGTGAGGTAGAGGAGGAGGTAAGGACAGGAGAGGGCAAAAAGATGAGAAAAGGAGAGGAGAGGTGAGGATGGGGAGAACAGAAGAGAGGAGAGGGTGTGGAAGGAGAGGAGGGGTGTATAGAGGACAGGGAGAGGAGAGGGTGAGGTAGAGGAGGGGGTGAGGACGGGAGAGGGTAAAAAGATGAGAAAAGGAGAGGAGAGGGGAGGTAGAGGAGAGGGTGAGGTAGAGGAGGGGGTGAGGACAGGAGAGGGTAAAAAGATGAGAAAAGGAGAGGAGAGGTGAGGATGGGGAGAACAGAAGAGAGGGTGTGGAAGGAGAGGAGAGGGTGTGTAGAGGAAAGGGAGAGGAGAGGGTGAGGTAGAGGAGGAGGTGAGGACAGGAGAGGGTAAAAAGATGAGAAAAGGAGAGGAGAGGTGAGGATGGGGAGAACAGAAGAGAGGAGAGGGTGTGGAAGGAGAGGAGGGGGTGTATAGAGTAGTGGTTCTCAACCTGGGGGTCGGGACCCCCTCGGGGGTCAAATGATGATTTGCCAGGGGTCACCAAATCCTGGGCTATTCCGGAAGGGAGATAAGAGGGGGAGGAACAAAGAAAAAGGAAGAGAAAGGAAAAAAAGAGAGCAAGAAAGACAGTTAGAGGGAGGGATTGGGGAAAAAACAAGGAATTAGGATAGAGAGAGATGAAAGGGAAAGAAAGTTGAACAAAGAAAGAGTAGTTCTTCCTAAAATGTACTATAAGGGGTTTTAATATTGTACGAGTGGAAAGCACTGAGGGAGTGCTAAATGTCCGCGGGTTAGGGGCGCAAATTACTTGTCTTGCCTTGGGTGCTTTCAACCCACGCTATGAAAATTTACTGTTAGGGGTCCCCACAACTTGGGAAATTGTATCAAGGGGTCACAGCACTAGAACGGTTGAGAACCACTGGTATAGAGGAAAGGGAGAGGAGAGGGTGTGTAGAGGAAAGGGAGAGGAGAGGGTGAGGTAGAGGAGGGGGTGAGGACAGGAGAGGGTAAAAAGATGAGAAAAGGAGAGGAGAGGTGAGGATGGGGAGAACAGAAGAGAGGAGAGGGTGTGGAAGGAGAGGAGGGGGTGTATAGAGCAAAGGGAGAGGATAGGGTGAGGTAGAGGAGGGGGTGAGGACAGGAGAGGGTAAAAAGATGAGAAAAGGAGAGGAGAGGTGAGGATGGGGAGAACAGAAGAGAGGAGAGGGTGTGGAAGGAGAGGAGGGGGTGTATAGAGCAAAGGGAGAGGATAGGGTGAGGTAGAGGAGGGGGGTGAGGACAGGAGAGGGTAAAAAGATGAGAAAAGGAGAGGAGAGGTGAGGATGGGGAGAACAGAGGAGAGGAGAGGGTGTGTAGAGGAAAGGGAGAGGAGGGAGAGGAGAGGGTGAGGTAGAGGAGGGGGTGAGGACAGGAGAGGGCAAAAAGATGAGAAAAGGAGAGGAGATGTGAGGATGGGGAGAACAGAAGAGAGGAGAGGGTGTGGAAAGAGAGGAGAGGGTGTGTAGAGGAAAGGGAGAGGAGAGGGTGAGGTAGAGGAGGGGGTGAGGACAGGAGAGGGTAAAAAGATGAGAAAAGGAGAGGAGAGGTGAGGATGGGGAGAACAGAAGAGAGGAGAGGGTGTGGAAGGAGAGGAGAGGGTGTGGAAGGAGAGGAGGGGGTGTGTAGAGGAAAGGGAGAGAAGGGAAAGGGTGAGGTAGAGGTGAGGACAGGAGAGGGCAAAAAGATGAGAAAAGGAGAGGAGAGGTGAGGTTGGGGAGAACAGAAGAGAGGAGAGGGTGTGGAAGGAGAGGAGGGGGTGTATAGAGGAAAGGGAGAGAAGGGAGAGGAGAGGGTGAGGTAGATGAGGGGGTGAGGACAGGAGAGGGAAAAAAGATGAGAAAAGGAGAGGAGAGGTGAGGATGGGGAGAACAGAAGAGAGGAGAGGGTGTGGAAGGAGAGGAGGGGGTGTGTAGAGGAAAGGGAGAGAAGGGAGAGGGTGAGGTAGAGGAGGAGATGAGGACAGGAGAGGGCAAAAAGATGAGAAAAGGAGAGGGGAGGTGAGGATGGGGAGAACAGAAGAGAGGAGAGGGTGTGGAAGGAGAGGAGGGGGTGTGTAGAGGAAAGGGAGAGGAGAGGGTGAGGTAGAGGAGGGGGTGAGGACAGGAGAGGGTAAAAAGATGAGAAAAGGAGAGGAGAGGTGAGGATGGGGAGAACAGAAGAGAGGAGAGGGTGTGGAAGGAGAGGAGAGGGTGTGTAGAGGAAAGGGAGAGGAGGAAGAGGAGAGGGTGAGGTAGAGGAGGGGGTGAGGACAGGAGAGGGCAAAAAGATGAGAAGAGGAGAGGGTGGGGAGTTGACAGAAGATGGCAAAGAGATGAGAAGAGGAGAGGATGGGAGAGGGTGGGGAGAGAATAGGGCAAGGTGGGAGGTGGGAAGAGAAGAGGGTGAGGAGATGGGAATGCAAGGAGATGGGAAGAGGAGATGAGAGGGTAAGGGGAGGAGAGGGTGCGCAGATGGGAGGAGCAGAAGAGAGGGCAAGGAGATGAGAAGAGGTAGGGCGAGGGTAAGGAGGGTAAGGAGCAAGTGGCAAGAGGAGAAGGTGAAGAGAGGAAGGTGATGGTGAATGAGTGAGAGGAGAGGGCGCAGAGTAGGAGAGAAGAGGAGAAGATAAAATGGCAGAGAGGGTGAGAGGAGGGGAGGAGAAGAGAGGACAGAGTGGCAAGAGGAGGGAGGAACAGAAGGTGAAGAGATTGGAGAAAGGGGTAAAGAGAGCAAAGGGTGAGGAGAGGATATGAGGGGAGAGAGGGGAGAGGGTGAGAAGAAGGGAGGAGGGGGGAAGAAGAACAGAGGACATGAGAAGAAAGGGGAGAAAATTAGAGGACAGGTATAGGAAGAGCGAGAAAAGTAAAGAGAACACAGGAGAAGATAGGCGAATGGTTAAGAAATCTAATGGTTTAATCTATAATGGTTTCTTTAAGCTGTGTAATTTCACATGAACTGTATATCTTGAAAAAGAATTCCAATGACTGTTTCCCTCTTAAGTTTGTATTGTAAAGTGCCATGCACTCCATTTTAATGTACATTCACTATGAACCTTGATGGACTCTTGTGCTGTGCGGGGCCCATCACTTCCCAATAAAGGAATGGAAATCTTTTTTTATAGATGTCTAATTGTCAGTTCTTCTGAGCGTCTAACCTGCCGGGTAGACGGGAAAAATGCACGGCGCAATCGAATTAGCCAACCTGCTGAGGATCAGCTACAGACATAAAGCATATTATCATTGATCGGTTTATGTGAAGACGGCACATGGAGGGCTCAGACCTACATCACTACCATAGGAAGACTAGCATTAGGACAGAACTCAGATGCACTATTTAAAGTGGTGTTTCACCCTGCAGAAAAACTTTTTAGCATAAAATTCGGCATAGTAGCGCGAGCTACAGTATGCCTGTCTTAATTTTTTTATCCCCGTACTCACAGTGTAATCGTACATAGAAGATTCCGACTGCCCACAGGGAATGGGCGTTCCAATCCAGACGGAAGGTGATTGACGACCGGCTCTGGCGCGTCACGCTCCCCGAAGACAGCCGGAGTAGGTCTCGGCTCTTCACGGTGCCTGCGCACAGACTATGCGCAGGCACCGTGAAGAGCCAAGCCTATTTCGGCTATTTCCGGAGAAGCGTGACGCGCCAGAGCCGGCCGTCAATCACCTTCCGTCTGGATTGGAACGCCCATTCCCTGTGGGCAGTCGGAATCTTCTATGTACGATTACACTGTGAGTACGGGGATAAAAAATTAAGACAGGCATACTGTAGCTCGCGCTAC
The DNA here is from genome assembly GCF_905171775.1 of Rana temporaria. Classification (NCBI taxonomy): domain Eukaryota; kingdom Metazoa; phylum Chordata; class Amphibia; order Anura; family Ranidae; genus Rana; species Rana temporaria. The sequence goes on from NC_053490.1 coordinate 17,778,524, forward strand.
TATGCCGAATTTTATGCTAGAAGAAAAAAAAAATTTTTTATAGGGTGAACCCCCGCTTTAATACAGTTGTGTGTTCTTTTCGAAAAAAAATACATGTATTTGTATACAACAAGCATACATACAGGAATCTGACTTTAGCAACTGACATTGGGAGGGGGAGAGGGGGAACTTATCAGGGCATGAACATAAGACTGAGGAGAATAAGTAGAGTTGATAACCTATTAGTATATTGCTACTCCTTTATTGGGGGGGGGGGGGCAGGGGTTGAGGGGGCATGACACCACAAAACAATTGTTTTAGTTGTGTATAGACATATAGGTAGATTCAGGTACCTGGGTGTAAACTTGCGGCGGCGTAGCTTAGCCTGTTTAGGCTACGCCGCCGTAAGTTAGCTAGGCAAGTACATGGGGCCATATTCTCATAGAAGTTACGATGGAGTATCTCAGGATACTCCATCGTATCTCTCTTTTTTGGCCCGTGTATCTATGCGACTGATTCTTAGAATCATTTTCGCATAGATACACTTAAGATCCGCCATCTGTAAGTCACTTACACTGGCGGATCTTAAATGTAATGACGCCGGCCGACGCTAGATGGCATTTACGTGAAGGACTCATTTGCGTATGCAAATGATCCTTTTACGCCGATTCCCGAACGAGTTCGCGTCGCGTAACCGTCGCTAACGTCGTTTGCGTAAGCGGAAATTTAGTCCTGCTATATGAGGAGTAAATTTCCGCAAGTCCCACGTAGGCCATGTTACGGATGGCGTCGGGTCCGCGTCGTGTTTTTTCGTCGGGTACGTCGTTTCCGTAAGTCGTTCTTGAATACGACTTTACGTCAATGACGCACACGTCGGCGTCATTGACGTTTTCCGCCGAGAACTGGAGCATGCGCACTGGGCTTTTTGAAGCCCGGCGCATGCGCAGTTCATTAGAATCGGGGGCGCGCTTAATTTGAATACAAGCCGCCCCCTTGGAGATCCGCCAGGCTACGCCAGGGCATTTACACTCCGCCGTCCCAACTTATGGAGCAAGTGTTTGGGGAATACAACACTTGCTCCAGTAAGTTGGGACAGCGGAGTGTAAGTGCCTTAAGCGCAGCCCGCGGATTTTTAGAGAGAATATGGGCCATGATTCTCAATGTACTTGCCTGCTAATATACGGCGGCATAGCCTAAAGCGGGCGGGCGTAAGGGCGCCTAATTCAAATGTGTTGGAGGGGGGCGTGTTTAATGGTAATGAGGCTTGACCTCACGTTTTTTCCTTTTTTTTTTAAACTGCGCATGCGCCGGGCGGCCGACATTTCCCAGTGTGCATTGTGGCTAAGTACGCCGCACGGGCCTATTGATTTCGACGTGGACGTAAACGACGTAAATCACGATTCGTGGACGACTTACGCAAACGACGTAAAAATTTCGAATTTCGCGGCGGGAACAGCGGCCATACTTAACATTACTATTCCACTAGGGCCTAGCTCTATTTTTACACGGCCTATCTCTTACGCAAACGGCGTAAAAGTACTGCGTCGGCCGGGCGTACGTTCGTGAATCGTCGTATCTCCTCATTTACATATTCTACGCCGACCGCAATGGAAGCGCCACCTAGCGGCCATCCAAAATATTGCAATCTAAGATAGGACGGCGCAAGCCGTCGTATCTTAGATATGTTTAAGCGTATCTCTGTTTGAGCATACGCTTAAACATAAGTCGGCGTAGATTCTGAGTTAGGCCGACTTATCTACTGATAAGTCGGCCAAACTCTACCTGAATCTACCTATAAGATACTGGTATTATGCTGCACCATACTCCTGCAGCCAACAGGGAAGAGCTAAAGCCAAGCAAGCCCATAGACTGCAGATGTAGCACCCTCTAGCTAGCGTGCTAGTGTACATAGTTTAGTTGTTAGTGTAGGTAAATTGGCTTGACTGACAGCCAGGCCTGGGTTGTGAATCTGGGTCAGGGTTGAGTGACTTGGGGTGGCTAGATAACTCATGTGACAGCTCATACTGTGTTTTTGTTTTCTGGAACCTTGAAGAAGATTCTAGATGTAGTAGGTGGAGGTTAGGAGAGGCATATTTATAAGGCCTCAGCATATCCCCAGCAATGGGCCCGCAGGGGGCAGGTACCTCATATGGGCCTCATATGGGCCATGCCAGCAGGGGCAGTTGGATGGAAGATGAATTGCTTAGGAGGCTGTCGGTGGCCCTCCAGCCCCCCCCTAGTCTGGGGGGGGGGGCTAGGACTCGGGTGCTGCAATGCTAAAGATCAGACAACAATAGCACAAGTTGCCCAAAGGGTGGCGATAAAGAGCAGAAAAACCACATAGTAAGTCTATTACGTCACTACGTTCAGGTTTGTTGGCTGAAAAAGTCCTGCCGTGTGTATGCATACCAAGTTCACGAACAACGCCCTTCGGAGTAACATCTACGGAAAAGTCCGATGGAAGTCTGATCGTGTGTATGAGGCTTAAGACTGTGTTTATTCATAGAGTTTTTTGTCACTTCATGTATGTTTGTATTGAGGATTAGTACACAGATACACATCTGTGTTTTGTATAAAAAAAATTGCAGAAAAAATTAGACAATGCATCCATCCATCCATCCATCCATTTTCTCATCAATCTATCTCTCAAATTATCTGTCCCATCCATTATTTTGATTCTCAATCCATCTATCCATCCAATCCATTTATCCACCTATCTATCTATCTATCTATCTATCTATCTATCTATCTATCTATCTATCTATCTATCTATCTATCTATCTATCTATCTATCTATCTATCTATCTATCTATCTATCTGAACCTTTCTTCATTGATCTATTCATCCATCCATCCATCTGAAGTGCTATACATTTATCCATCCATCCATTTGCTCTGCATCTATACACATGATCATTGATCCATCTCTACATCCATCCCTCCGTCCATCCAACAAGCTCTGTTGAGTTTATATTAGGGATTTGGGAAACCCGGGCAGTATTAACAAATCCCATCATCCATCTGTCCCCACATCCTTCCTTCCTTCCTTCTTCTTTCCTTCCTTCCTTCTTCTTTCCTTCCTTTCCTCCATCCATCTGTCCCCACATCCTTCCTTCCTTTCATCCCTCCATCCCTCTTTCCATCCATTCATCCAACCCTCCATCCATTAGAACCTCTATGCATTTATCTATCCATCCATACTCCTTCGATCCTGCATCCATGCGCCTGATCATTCATCCATCTGTCCCCACATCCTTCCTTCCTTCCCCCTATCCTTCCATCTATCAATCCAATTATCTGTCGCTTCATCCAACCCTCCATCCATACATTTGAACCTCTAGCCGTGTATTTATCCATCCATCCTTCCTCGATCCATTCATCCATCTGCCTTCATCCTTACACCTGATCAGTCATCCATCCATCTGTCCCCACATTCATCCATCCTTCCTTCCTTCCCTCCACCTGTCCCTCCACCCATCTATCCATCCTTCCTTCCCTCCATCTGTCCCTCTATCCATCCTTCCTTCCATCCCTCCATCTGTCCCCACATCCATCCATCCTTCCTTCCTTCCTCCCATCTGTCCCTCCACCAGTGGCGGCTGGTGCTCAAAATTTTTGGGGGGGCGCAAACGAAAAAAAAATAAAAATTGCAGCCTCACCGTGCCCATCAAACGCAGCCACTGTGCCATCAATTGTCACCACTGTGCCATACAACACAGCAACCGTGCCATCAATTGTCACCACTGTGCCATGCCATCAAATGCAGTCATTGTGCCATCAATTGTCACCACTGTGCCATGCCATCAAACAGCAACTGTGCCATCAATTGTCACCACTGTGCCATGCCACCAAATGCAGCCACTGTGCCATCAATTGTCACCACTGTGCCATGCCATCAAACACAGCAACTGTGCCATCAATTGTCACCACTGTGCCATGCCATCAAATGCAGTCACTGTGCCATCAATTGTCACCACTGTGCCATGCAACACAGCAACTGTGCCATCAATTGTCACCACTGTGCCATGCTATCAAACGCAGTCACTGTGCCATCAATTGTCACCACTGTGCCATGCCATCAAACAGCAACTGTGCCATCAATTGTCACCACTGTGCCATGCAACACAGCAACTGTGCCATCAATTGTCACCACTGTGCCATGCCATCAAAAGCAGCTACTGTGCCATCAAACGCAGCCACTGTGCCATCAATTGTCACCACTGTGCCATGCCATCAAACGCAGCCACTGTGCCATCAATTGTCACCACTGTGCCATGCCATCAAATGCAGTCACTGTGCCATGCCATCAAACGCAGCCACTGTTCCATCAATTGTCACCACTGTGCCATGCCATCAAACGCAGCCACTGTGCCCCTCAATTGTTGCCACTGTGCCAATTGTCACCACTGTGCCCTTTAATTGTCACCACTGTGCCCCATGATGCCACTGTGCCCCATGATGCCACTGTGCCCATTGTCACCACTGTGCCCCATGATGCCACTGTGCCCATTGTCACTCACCACTGTGCCCCATGATGCCACTGTGCCAATTGTCACCTCTGTGCCCTTTGTCACCACTGTGCCCCATGATGCCACTGTGCCAATTGTCACCTCTGTGCCCTTTGTCACCACTGTGCCCCATGATGCCACTGTGCCCATTGTCACTCACCACTGTGCCCCATGATGCCACTGTGCCAATTGTCACCTCTGTGCCCTTTGTCACCACTGTGCCCCATGATGTCACTGTGCCCCTTTCCCTGTAAAAAGCACTTACCTGAGGATTCCATGTCCTCCCTCGATGTCTTCTGCCGCTGTGGTGAAGCTTCAGCCAATCAGGTTCCTGATAACCAGAATCCGGGAACCTGATTGCCTGCGCTCCGAGTATAGACATCTGAGAGCCGGAGAAAAGCCTATCAGAGCCGCTGGCTTTGATAGGCAGTTCCCCTCAGCCAACCAGCTGCCGCTATTCGGGTAACCGGCGTCCTGCGTCCGGTTATTGAATAGACAAGGCAGCTGGCAACCAACCAATAACATACATTTGTGCATTTATGCACGAATGTGTGTTATTTGCGAGAGGGGGTGGCGCTGCAGCGCCCTCTATAGACGGCCGCCAGAACTGCGGTTAAAATGTCAAAATGACATTTTAGCCGAATAAAAGTTCTTAAAGGGCCCGTTTTTTTTTTTTTTTTTGTGACTGCGGGAGGGTGGGGCGGCGCCCGTGCGTCCCTATGGACGGGCCGCCACTGGCCTCCACCCATATATCCATCCTTCCTTCCTTCCATCTGTCCCTCCATCCATCCATCTATCCATCATTCCTTCCCTCCCTCCCTCCATCCATCTATTTGAACCTTTATTAATTTATTCAACCTTGTATCTTCCCTCGATCCATTCATTTGCCTGCATCTATACATCTGATAATTCATCAATCTCCCCATCCATCCTTCCATCTATCTGTCCATCCATCCATCCTTCCATCTATCTGTCCATCCATCCATCCTTCCATCTATCTGTCCATCCATCCATCCTTCCATCTACTGTATCCGTCCATCCATCCATCCATCTGTGGAATTTATATTAGGGATTTGGGAGACCCGGGCAGTATCACCAAATCAGAGAATGATTTCCTATTCCAGGAAATACACATGTAGTAAAGTCATTGTGTCTTCATGCTCCCGGTTTTAGGTTCCAAGGTCACAGAAGAAGCCGATGACGCGTCCTGGTATGGTGCTGTGATATGAGATAAGAGGATCGGATTGTCTCATGGAAGCAGAGAGAAGCCTGAGAGAGGAAAAGGATCTGAGGACTGAAGCCGCACAGCTAGTTGATTAAACGTTTACATTCCAATTTACATAGAAATAGATATGCGCTATCAAGCCGTGACCGAGTGATAAATGAGCCGAGATCGGGCTAATGTGGGAAAGAAAGCGACTCCCATCAGTCGGATTATTGAAGCGTCTGCGTCGTTCCGTTATTATGTTTCAGTTTTCTGTTTTCACGGCTTTTTTCTTCAAGAAGTATAAATATATTGTTCCCATTAGACCACATATATATTTATTAACCCTTTTAGGTCCCGGGGTTATCAAAACGTTAGAGACAAGACCAAATTTTGAATTTTCGATAAGCTGCAGTTCATTGCATAACAATGTGCATACAAAAATCATTTTTAGACGTGTGCACTGCCAAAAAAATAGTTTTTTTCGTTTATGTTATTTTCGTTTTTTGGAATTTTTCGGAAATTCGGGAAAATCGAAAAAAATAGTTTTTTCGTTTTTGTTTCATTCGTTTTTTTTTATTTTTTAGGAAATTCGTAAATTCGAAAACATAATTTTTTCCGTTTTATTCGTTTTTTTGCTTTTTTCGTAAATTCGTAAATTCCGAATTTTCGGATTTCCGAAAAAGCAAAAACGAATAAAAGGGAAAAAACGAAATTTCCGGGGAAAAAAATGAAACGAAAATGAAAACATTATTTTTTTCGGAAATTAAAAAAATTCTGAAAATTTCGGAAAATTCGAAAATGATAAAAATCGGAAGTACGAAAAAATTTTAATTCGAAAATTCGGGATTTCGGAATTTCTAAAATTCGAAAATTATAAAAATCGAAAATTCCACAATTTCGAAAATTCGAAAATGAAAAATTTGAAAATGAAAAATTCGAAAATGAAAAATTCGAAAATTAGAAATTTCGAAAATTCGAAAATGAAAAATTCGAAAATGAAAAATTCGAAAATACGAAATTGGAAAATTTGAAAAATTCAAAATTGAAAAATTCGAAAATGAAAAATTCGAAATTGAAAAATGCGAAAATTCGAAAAAAAAACTAAAATTCGATATTTAGAAAATTTAAAAATTCGAAAATCGAAAATGAAAAATTCGAAGATTACAAAATTTTTTTTTAAAGTTTCTAAAATTGAAAAATTTGAAAATAAAAAATAAAAAATTCGGGATTTTTAAAATAAAAAAAAAAACGAACAATTTTCGTATTTCCGAAATTCGGAAATACGAAAATTCGGAAATGTAAAAATTCCGAAATTAAAAATTCCGAAATTTGTAAATTAAAAAATTCGGAAATTCGAAATTTCGGAAGTCCGAAAATTCGCAAATGGAAAAATTCGGAAATACGAAAATTCGGAAATTCGAATTTTTCGGAAATCCGAAAATTCGGAAATAAAACATTTGTGAAAACGAAAATTATAAATAACGAATTTCCAAATTTTCATTAAAAAACTAATTAGAAACTAAACGAATTGCACATGTCTAATCATTTTCATACTGGTTTTTAAGCACGTCAAACCTTCTTTTGGGGGTTTTCTTGCAAGGGTGTTGTTTTGGGCTTTTGTGGGTTGTTTTAGTTTGTTAATGGGGAATTTTTTTTTTTTTTAAATAACAAACATGTTGGGCCAGATTCACAGTGGACTTACGACGGCATATCTCCACGTACGCCGTCTTAAGTCCGAATGTGAGCCGTCGTATCTATGCGCCTGATTCTTAGAATCAGTTACGCATAGATTTGGCCAAGATACGAGCGGCGTAAGTCTCCTACGCCGTCGTATCTTGGGTGCATATTTATGCTGGCCGCAAGGGGCGCTTCCGTAGATTTACGCGTCAAATATGTAAATTAGGTAGATACGCCGATTCACAAACGTACTTGCGCCCGCTACGCTGTTTACGTTAGGCTTACGTCCGGCGTAAAGTTACCCCTGCTATATGAGGCGCAGCCAATGCAAAGTATGGATGTCGGCAAGCGTATCTTTTTACGTCGTTTACGTAAGTTGTACGTGAATGGGGCTGTGCGTAGGTTACGTTCACGTCACAGGCATTGGGCCTGGCGTATCTTATGGAGTAAATTCTACGTGATACTGAGCGTACGATCGGCGCTTCATTTGCATGGGGTCACGGCTCATTTTAATAAAACACGCCCACCTCTTCCACATTTGAATTAGGCGGGCTTACGCCGGCCGATTTACGCTACGCTGCCGCAACTTACGGAGCAAGTGCTTTGTGAATAGTGCACTTGCCTGTCTAAGTTGGGGCGGTGTAGCCTAAATAGGATACGCTACGCCCAACTAAAGATACGCTCTCCTACGTGAATCTGGCCCATTATACTTACCTCCACTGTGGCCCCAAACCTGGTCTTCTGGGGTCCCTCGACAGCTGTCTCGGCATCCCCTCGCAAGAACTCATCACCTTCATGCGAGTGAGCTCGCATTGGTGATAAGTTCTTGCAGGCACGTTCCTGTGATACAGCCGGCGGCCATAGCTGCTTACTGTATCACTCGGCCCTGCCCCCGAGGTGCCGCGTCATTGGATGTGATTCACAGCAGCGCCAGCCAATGGCTGTGTTTTTTTCCCGGACAGGGACGATGTGATCCGGATGTCGTGGCAGTGGCGGGTGTTTGGTCTTTGCGGGAGAAGGAAGATTCCTCGAAGGAAGAGTTCAGGACCTATTGGTGGTATGGGTGGTATGGGTCCTGAGGGTGGTATTTCAATTAATCTGAGGTTTAACTGGAATGTTATGGTAATGGGTGCACTGTGGTCGTCTCTGAGCCAGCCTGTTGGCTTGAGGCCTATGATCAGATTGAGAGGTACCGCTTTGCAGTATTTAAAAAATGATAATTGAGGTTCCTGCAAAGAACAACTGTTTGAGTTATTTTTTATGGAAAATATGTGTTTTAATAAATAGGGCTGCTGTTTTACTCCAAAATTCAGTGTGGTGTTGTTTACTTAAAGGGGTTGTAAAGGTTATATAATTTGTTTCCTAAATATCTTCCTTTACCTTAGTGCAGTCCTCCTTCACTTACCTCATCCTTCCATTTTGCTTTTAAATGTCCTTATTTCTTCTGAGAAATCCTCACTTCCTGTTCTTCTGTCTGTAACTCCACACAGTAATGCGAGGCTTTCTCCCTGGTGTGGAGTGTCGTGCTAGCCCCCTCCCTTGGACAACAGGACAGTCAGGAAACTCTCTACGTTGCAGATAGAGAAAGAAGCTGTGTGTTAGTGGGCGTCCTGACTCTCCTGTAGTCCAATGGAGGGGGCGAGCACGACACTCCACACCAGGGAGAAAGCCTTGCATTACTGAGTGGAGTTACAGACAGAAGAACAGGAAGTGAGAATTTCTCAGAAGAAATAAGGACATTTAAAAGCAAAATCCGAGGATGAGGTAAGTGAAGGAGGACTGCACTAAGGTAAAGGAAGCTATTTAGGATTTTTTTTTACCTTTACAACCCCTTTAAGTTATGGTAAGAAGTTGGAGTTAGAATGTGGGTTAAGCAGCAGTGTACATCTGTTATACAATAGTCAAGCTTTATTTGTGGGGAAAAAAGGATGTCAATTTTGTTTAGCTAGCTGCTGCCATACCAGCGGTATTTAACGCCAAAGTAATGATATAAATGTACTGTGGGGGGTTGGCAAGTGGTTAATGTGGCGCAGATTCTAGTTATGACAATTTTTTTTTAGTAGTCTTTAGTTCGCAGTACACCACTGCATCTTTTGAAACGAAAAAAAATGATGTGCACGTATGCACTGCACCCCCATCACCATAAATAAAATAAAAGTTAGGCATACACCGTTAGACCTATTATCTCTGATTAAAATGTTTCTGCTACTGAGCAATTTTGCACTGCTGTGTCATCTCCAATGTATTAAAGTAACATTAAACCTTCAAGTTTTTTCTTTTAAAATAACAAACATGTTATACTTACCTGCTCTTTGCAATGGTATTGCGCAGAATAGCCCCAATCCTCCTCTTCTGGGGTTCCCCTGCTGGTGCTCCTGGCTCCTCCTCTTCCATGAAAGCCACCTTGTCTGCATCCATTCACACATGGTGGCATAGAACCCCGATCACCTGACTCCACATAAACAAATAGGCTCTCCCAGCAGGGCAAGGGGCTAAAAAAAACCCGGCCAATTGGCTGAGACTACCCATCCATTCATAACCTGACCTTGCTAAGCCCTTGTCTATCTAATGTCACCAGCATAACGCCACCTAGTGACAGAAGAGGGAAGGTGCAGCAAGTCAAAAACTAAAGAGGAATCAGTGGATCTACTAACAATTAACCAGGGCAACTACTGCCTGGCAAACTAAATTTACTAGCACCCCTGTGCCCAGTTTGTAAAACAGCCACGGCTTTATACAAAAAATCCTTAAAACGAATGAGTGAATTCTGATTAATTCACACAAATCAAACTCTGCCCTTCTGACACTGTGCACAGCTCTACTGACACCAACCTACTGGCATATATATGTAGCCAGGTCCTGGTCCTCCTTCGGTCTAATGAGAGCCTCCAGGGCCAGAGATAGCTGACATCCTTCTGTATATGGGGGGTTGTGAGGCATGGTGGGTGCAGAGTAGTTAAAGTTATTGGGCACCAGACACTTCTTGAATGCAAGAGAGATTTTATTTTTCTTAACTCTCCAGGGGGAAGAGGGTTAGGACCAGGACACCCTTAGGTAGATTTTAACCACTTAAAGACCTCAGGTGTTTTTCAGATTTGGTGTTTGCAAGACTAAAACATTTTTTTCTGCTAGAAAATTACTTAAAACCCCCAAACATTATATATTTTTTTTTCTAACACCCTAGAGAATAAAATGGCGGTCATTGCAATACTTTTTGTCACACCGTATTTGCGCAGCAGTCTTACAAGCGCACTTTTTTTGGAAAAAATTCACTTTTTTGAATTAAAAAATAAGACAACAATAAATTTGGCCCAATTTTTTTATATATTGTGAAAGATAATGTTACGCCGAGTAAAATGATACCCAACATGTCACGCTTTAAAATTGCGCCCGCTCGTGGCATGGCGTCAAACTTTTACCCTTAAAAATCTAGATAGGCGACGTTTAAAAAATTCTATAAGTTGCATTTTTTGAGCTACAGAGTAGCTCTAGGGCTATAATTATTGCTCTCGCTCTAACGATCGCGGCGATACCTCACTTGTGTGATTTGAACACCGTTTTCATATGCGGGCGCTACTCACGTATGCGTTCGCTTCTGCGCGCGAGCTCGTCAGGACGGGGCGCTTTAAAAAAATTTTTTTTTTGTTTTCTTATTTAATTTTATTGATTTTATTATTTTTTACACTAAAATATAAAAAAAAAAAAAAATGATCACTTTTATTCCTATTACAAGGAATGTAAACATCCCTTGTAATAGAAAAAAGCATGACAGGTCCTCTTAAATATGTGATCTGGGGTCAAAAAGACCTCAGATCTCATATTTAGGCTTAAATGCAAAAAAAAAAAAAAAAGGAAAATTTGTCATTTAAAAAAATGACAGAAAAAAAATTGTCTCTTTAAGAGGCTGGGCGGGACTGACGTTTTGACGTCACTTCCGCCCAGCAGAGCTATGAGGACGGGTGGGGGCCATCTTGCCCTCACTCAAGTCCTCACTCTCCTGGCGGCAGCATCGGATCTCCTCCGCCGCTACCGACGGCTCCGGTAAGCGGCGGAGGGCGCGGAAAAGCGGCGGGAGGGGGGGGCCCCTCTCCCGCCACCGATAACGGCGATCTCGCGGCGAATCCGCCGCGGAGACCGCCGTTATCGTTTACACGGCCGCCAGCTGAAAACATGGATATCTCAGTTGTGGCAGCATCTGCTGCCGTTACTGAGATATCCATGTTTAAAAAGAGGACGTATATATACAGTGGGGGGTCCTTAAGTGGTTAACTTTGATAGGAGGACAGCCATGCAGGGAAAGGCATCCTGCAAGACACCACATATACAGGTGCAGGAATGCTGTCTCCTATGGCAACAGTCTTTACCAGTTCCCAGCACAAAGCGTAACAGTTCTTTTCTCCTTCACTACAATCACTCCTTGTAGTTCTTCCGCCCACCGAGCTCCCAGTCTGAATGAATGAATGACTTGTATAGCGCTACACATGCGAACTTAATCGCCTATAGGCGCTTTTTGCAGCCAGTGTCCCTGTAGGATCTCGACACGCTCTCACTAGACCCACTGATTCACTGCCACTGAATCCCTTGAGCTCCTTCAATCACGGTGCTATCCTCCTCAAGCGTCACCCCCCCCCCCTTTCTCTGCTGGGTCCTTAGCTTGGCACTCTAGCTACCTCTCAAGCTTCACCCCCACTGGCCTGCTCGGTCCCTGGCTAGAAACACAAGGCTGCTCTGCAAGCGTCACCTCCACTGGCTGGGTCCCTGGCTTGATACCTGCTGAAGTTTCCCAATTCTTCACCATCACCGGTTGGTAAAAATGCTGCTCCGGTACTTGCTTCAGTTACTCACTGTGGTCCCTGGTAATTAGGCGGATAGTCCCTTACTGGCTACAGCTTTCCTTCTACTTCTGACCACTGACAGGTTCTCCGGCCGGCAAAACCGTCACTTCTGTTTGGACTGCAAGCCGCAATCCCAACCCTGCGCTACTCTCTTGCTTCTGGATAGGCCCTCAGACAGCCTATAGCACACAGCTCCCAACTGTCCCTGATTTCGAGGAACTGTCCCTCATTTGGAGCAATGTCCCTCTGTCCTTCTTTCCTCCACATTTTGGTCTGATCTATATAGTTATGTATAAAATGCACTTTTTATCTATCAAAAAGTGTTTTCCAGCGCTAAACCTTTCATCCGATATCTAAACTGCTGCATTTATAAATTCCAAAAGCCAATATAAAGGAATAGTAGTGGTAAAAAAATGACTTGTGGGTTTAGCCAATCTTGTTTTTTTGTACAATTCTCCGTTAAGGAGGCGTGGCAAGGGGTGTGTCCTATGCCTTCATACTTTTGCTGATAGGTGTCCCTCATTCCCATCTCAAAAAGTTGGAAGGTATGCTAGCAGGCAGATGTGCCTGGAAAAGGCCCCATCTCTGGCCTAGCAGCCAGGGAAATACAACACACGTCCACCCAGACAGCCATCCAGGTGGCGCAGAACATAGATCACCTGACTCCACCCAAATATATAGGTTCTCCCAGAAGGCCAAGGCATTCAATAAAACCCCTACCCATTGGCTGAGATACCCCATATGCCAATAACCTAACCTTGCATTGCCCTTCTCATATCTAGTACCATCAAGTACCCGGACAACTAAGGGCAACAAGGCCAAACTTAGGCAGAAAGCAATCAACCAGTATAATTATTTTTCTTCCTTTGGAGTTCCATACAGAAGAACAGAATTTCCGATAGAATTTTTTTCAGTCCGAAAAAAAGAGAACATGTTCTGTTTGTAACTCTGTTGGAATTTCCGATGAAAAAATTCTGATGGGGCATACACTCGGTCGAAACATCCAATGAAAAAATTCCGTCTGACTTTTTCCATCAGAAATTCCGATCGCGTGTAAGAGGCATTAGTCTGTTTGTTATCAGCAAACTGTTTGCGGGCTTTCTTGTGCATCATCTTAAGAGGCTTCCTTCTGGGACGACAGCCATGCAGACCAATTTGATGCAGTGTGCTGTGTATGGTTTGAGCACTGACAGGCCCACACACCTTCAACCTCTGCAGCAATTGTGGCAGCATTCATACGTCTATTTCCCAAAGACAACCTCTGGATATGACACTGAGCACGTGCACTCAACTTCTTTGGTCGACCATGGCGAGGCCTGTTCTGAGTGGAACCTGTCCTGTTAAACTGCTGTATTGTCTTGGTCACCATGCTGCAGCTCAGTTTCAGGGTCTTGGCAATCTTCTTATAGCCTAGGTCATCTTTATGTAGAGCAACAATTTTTTTTTCTGATCCTCAGAGAGTTCTTTGCCATGAGGTGCCTTGTTGAACTTCCAGTGACCAGTATAAGAGAGTGAGAGCGATAACACCAAATGTAACACACCTGCTCCCCATTCGCACCTGAGACCTTGTAATACGAACGAGTCACATGACATCGGGAAGGGGAAATGGCTAATTGGGCCCAATTTGGACATTTTCACTTAGGGGATGTACTTACTTTTGTTGCCAGAGGTTTAGGGGCAGATCCACAAAGAAATTACACCGGCGTATCTATTGATACGCCGCATAATTTCAAAGTTCCCGCGTCGTATCTTTGTTTTGCATCCACAAAACAAGATACGACAGAATGAGGGATCGATCCAACAGGCGTACGTCTTAGTACGCCGTCGGATCGTAGGTGTATATTTACGCTGGCCGCTAGGTGGCGTTTCCGTCGAATTCCGCGTCGAGTATGCAAATTAGCTAGATACGGCGATCCACGAATGTACGTCCGGCGCATTTTTTACGTCGTTTGCGTTCGGCTTTTTCCGGCATATAGTTATAGCTGCTATATGGTGGCGTACTCAATGTTAAGTATGGCCGTCGTTCCCGCGTCGAAATTTGAATTTTTTACGTTGTTTGTGTAAGTCGTTCGCGAATAGGGATTTGCGTAGAATGACGTCATTGTCGTAAGCATTGGCTTGTTCCGGTTTAATTTCGAGCATGCGCACTGGGATACCCCCACGGACGGCGCATGCGCCGTTAAAAAAAAACGTCGTTTACGTCGGGTCACGACGTATTTACATAAAACACGCCCCCATCACATCGATTTGAATTGCGCGCCCTTACGCCGCCAAAGATACACTACGCCGCCGTAACTTACGGCGCAAATTCTTTGAGGATTAAAAAAAAAAAGTAAGTTACGGCGGCGTAGTGTATCTTAGATACGCTACGCCCGGCGGAATAATGCGCCGCTGTACGTGGATCTGCCCCTTAGGCCCCGTACACACGACCAAACATGTATGCTGAAACTGGTCCGTGGACCAGTTTCAGCATACATGTTTGGTCGTGTGTAGGCGCGAGCGGGCCGAATTCCAGCAAACATTTGCCCGCCGGGCCTTTTCCCAGCAGACAAATATTCCTGGACGTGTTTTAAAACCGTCCGCTGGAATCCTGCCCGCTCGGACATGTACGGTCATCAGTGCAGACCTACCGTACATGTCCGAGCGCCCGCCGTCCCTCGCATGCGTCGAATGACTTTGGCGCATGCGTGGAAGCCTTTAAATGGCAGGCCCGCCCACGTCGCCGCGTCATCGCCGCGTCATCGTCGCGGCGACGACGACGCGGACACGCCCCGCGTATTGTTTACGCGCGGACTTCTGTACGATGGTTAGTACAGCCATCGTACAGAAGCCCTCTGGCAGACATGTACGGTGAAAACGGTCCGACGGACCGGTTTCATCGTACATGTTTGCTCGTTAGTACCCGGCCTTAGACATTAATGGCTGTGTGTTGAGTTATTTTTTAGGAGACAGAAAATTTACACTGTTATACAAGCTGTACACTCACTACTTTACATTGTAGCGAAGTGTCATTTCTTCAGTGTTCTCACATGAAAAGATAGAATAAAATATTTTTTTTATAAATAGACCCCGTTGTGTTAAGGCAGACTGTTCTTTCTGAATGAGCTAAAAAAACACACACCAAGGCAACACAGCACTCTTTTGGTGAGAAATGAAATAAGCCAAAATATATTTTTTTACACAAACGAGTAAGAGTAAAAAGTAAAAGCTAGAGTTGAGCGGACAACTGGATGTTCGGGTTCGAACCCGAACTTTAAAAAAAAAGTTCGGGTTCGGGAACCCGAACCCAAACTCCGAACCCCATTGAAGTCAATGGGACACAGACTTTTAGTAAAAAAAAAATAAAATGTGCGGTGGTCCCCCCAAATTCAATAACCAGACCCTTTAGGTCTGGTATGGATATAAAGGGGAACCCTGCCGTCAATTTAAAAAAAAAATGACGTGGGGTTCCCCTTAAATATCCATAACCAGACCCTTCAGGTCTGGTGTGGATTGTAAGGGGAACTCCACCCCAAATTTAAAAAAAAAATGGCGTGGAGTTTCCCCTAAAATCCACACCAGACCCCTTATCCGAGCATGTTGACCTGGCCGGCCGCAGAAAGGAGGGGGGGACAGAGTGCGGCACCCCCCCTCTCCTGAACCGCACCAGGCCACATGCCCTCAAAATTGGGAGGGTGCTTTGGGGTGCCCCCCAAAGCATCTTGTCCCCATGTTGATGGGGATAAGGGTCTCATCCCCACAACCCTTGCCCGGTGGTTGTGGGGGTATGCGGGCAGGGGGCTTATCAGAATCTGGAAGACCCCTTTAACAAAGGGGACCCCTAGATCCTGACCCCCCCCCCTGTGTGAAATGGTAATGGGGTACCATTTCACGAAGGAAGTGTAAATAGTAGTTTTCAGAAAAAAAAACACACACACCGTAGAACAAATTACTTTATTAATTAAACCAAATAAAAATCCAGCGGTGAAAATAGACAATCGGTGCTGCTCGCTGCTCCATCGCTGTCTCTATCCAGCGATGGGTGATCTCTCCAGCGACGGGTGATGTTCCCCTTAAAATCCACACCAGACCTGAAGGGTCTGGTTATGGATATTTAGGGGGAACCCCACGTCATTTTTTTTTAAATTGACGGCAGGGTTCCCCTTAATACCCATACCAGACCTAAAGGGTCTGGTTATTGAATTTGGGGGGACCTCCGCGCATTTTTTTTTCCCGAACTCCGAACCCGGACCCGAACTTTCAGCAATTATTCGGGTTCGGGTCCGGGTTCGGGAAAAACCCAAAGTCCGTACCGAACCCGAACTTTACAGTTTGGGTTCGCTCAACTCTAGTAAAAGCAGTAAAAATCGTAAAAGAACTGTACTGTATATAAAACTGTTTGTTTGTTTCAGCAACACTTCATATTCCTGATATGTGCCTGGCGTACCATGTACTTGTATGAGAAAGTATCCTGTTCTCTTTGTATTGCTTCCTTTATGTGAAATCCCCGGTGTTCCTGCCAGTCCCTCTGCTTTCCTTTTAAAAACCGACCACACTAAGCAGGAGAACATACCATGGTCAGTTCTCTACATATGCTGGGAACTCAGTGAGCTCTCCTCTGACTTGTCTCCTCTGACTCATTTACACTTGTCCTGACACGCCCCATTCACTGGGAAGCTCAGTGCACTGCTGTTTCTCCCCCCAGCTCCTATGCAGCTGCAAACAAAGGGAATGTGATCACTTATAAAAAAGAGGGAATAAAATATTTATAACTTTTTTTATACCTATACAAAAATGTTTTGCCTTTCATTTCTATTTTGAACTGAATGGGTTGTTTTACAAAGTGATCGTTTACAATTACTTTAAAACTTTGTAAAGTAAAGGCAATAAATAACATTTTTGGCATGGTTCTGGTTTCCCTTCTGACTCCATAAACCATGTGAAGTCTGGGAATTGCACTATTTACTGAGCAATCTCCGATGGTCCGTAGGATGAGGCCTTGAGTCCATAAATGATCTCTGACAGACCGACTAGAGAAGTCCGGGAGTGCGGTATTTCTACTGATCACAAATCCACCGAAATGGCAGACAAGGAGCCTCCACAATAACTCTAAAGATTGATTTTCCTTTATTAAGTTCTCACTCCTCTTTTCTATTCTCCGTCTGCTGTGATCCATCTTGTGCCGCTCGTTTCCCATTTCTTGGTGTGCCCGTAATTCTGCTCTCATATTGATTTCAATGTTCAAGTTCCTTGTTCCTTGTACTAAAACATCTCACATGCTGCGCACGCTCGCCTTCACTCATGAAGCCTCGCTAACCGTAGCTAAGTCGCGGTATAAACCAACTTGGGGAATGAACCAATTCAAAGGTGTAAGAAAGGCCTTCCTCTGTATAGACCAGGCTCTACCCACCAGGTAAGTGACATAGGGACATGGATGGCATGTTAAAGTAAAGTGGAAACCCTAAGGACTCATGCACACTGGACGTTTTTGGACATTTTTACAGCAGCTGTTTTTGGCTGTTTTCCTAGTCAATAAACTCTCCATCATGTTTATCTATGTGTCCATGCACACATAGGCTGTTATCAGAAGTTTTGGGCAGTGGCGTTTTTGAGCTGTAAAAACGATCTAACACTGATAAACGATGATAAACGTAGATAAACGGTCAAAAACATCACTCACCAGTGTTTTTTTAATGTTTTTGATCCATTGAGAAAAAAAAACATGTCTACAACAAAATGTGCTAAAAACCACTAATGCGGAAAAATGCTAATAAACGCAAAAAAAACGCTATTGAAAAAAGTTGAAAACTCACTGTAAAACTACTGCCGTTTTTATAATGTTATTTTAATGTCCAGTGTGCATGAGGCCTCATAATCAATTTTTACAACTGGGGCAGTCCATAGTGTAGAAAGATCTGGGGGTTTTGTTGGTTAATCATAAGCTCAACAATAACATGCAATGCCAAGCTGAGGTTTCCAAAGCGAGCAAAGTCCTTTCTTGTATTAGAGAGGTATGGACTCCAGAGACAGAGATATCATTTCCCCCCTGTACAAATCATTAGTAAGACCTCATCTGGAATATGCAGTTCAGTTTTGGCCACCAATTCTCAAAAAGGATATCGGGGAACTAGAGAAAGTGCAGAGAAGGGCAACCAAACTGATAAGAGGCATGGAGGAGCTCAGCTATGAGGAAAGATTAGAGGAACTAAATTTATTCCCTCTTGAGAAGAAAAGAATAAGGGGGGATATGATCAACATGTACAAATATATAAGAGGTCCATACAGTGAACTTGGTGTTGAGTTATTCACTTTACGGTCAACACTGAGGACAAGGGGGCATTTTTATGTCTAGAGAAAAAGAGATTTCATCTCCAAATATGGAAAGGTTTCTTCACAGTTATGCAGTGTACATACGATAATTTTTCAGCATGAAAAAATACGACGTTTTTCTGCATTGTGGAAAAAACAAAGTTTTTCCAACTTCATCATTAAAACAACATTTCCCACACACCATTGTTTAAAAGAAATGCTCTAGCAAAGCGCGGTGACGTACAACACGTACGACGGCACTATAAAGGGGAAGTTCCATGCGGATGACGCCACCCTTGGGGCTGCTTTAGCTGATTCCGTGTTAGTAAAAGACGATTCACGCTTTTCTGTCTGTAACAGCGTGATGAATGTGCTTACTCCATTACGAACTGTAGTTTTACCAGAATGAGCGCTCCCGTCTCATAACTTGCTTCTGAGCATGCACAGGTTTTTAACGTCGTTTTAGCCCACACACGATAATTTTTTACAACCCGAAAAACGACATTGTCTAAAACGTCGTTAAAAAATGCTCGAATTTTTTTTTGTTGTTTTTCAGAACCCGAAAAATGATCACACGATCATTTTAAATGACATTTTTTAAAAACAACGTTTTTTTCATGCCGAAAAATGATCGTGTGTACGCGGCACAAGAGCTGTGTGGATGTGGAATAGACTCCCTCCAGAGGTGGTTCTGGCCAGCTCAGTAGATTACTGGGTACTAACATTTATAGGTAAAGTTGATCTGGGGAAAATCCGATTGCCTTTCGAGGGATCAGGAAGAATTTTTTTCCCTGCAGTAGCAAATTGGAGCATGCTCTGCTGTCTTTTTTTTTGCCTTCCTCTGGATAAACTGTATGGATAGGTTTGTGTGTATGGAATTGTATTATTATTATATCTTTTTTTTGTATATATATATATATATATATATAATTTTATTATACAGTGCATCCGGAAAGTATTCACATCGCTTCACTTTTTCCACATTTTGTTATGTTACAGCCTTATTCCAAAATAGATTAAATTAATTATTTACCTCAAAAGTCTGCAAACAACTTTGCAAGTTTATTAAAAACAAAAAAGGAAAACATCCCATGTACATAAGTATTCACAGTCTTTGCTCATGACACTCAAAATTTAGCTCAGGTGCTTCATGTTTCCACTGATCATCCTTGAGCTGTTTCTACAACTTGATTGGAGTCCACCTGTGGTAGATTCAGGTGATTGGACATGATTTGGAAAGGCACACACCTGTCTATAGAAGGTCCCACAGTTATCAGTACATGTCAGAGCACAAACCAAACCATGAAGTCCAAGGAATTGTCTGTAGACCTTCAAAACAGGATTGTAGCACAGATCTGGGGCAGGTTGCAGAAACAGTTCTGCAGCATTGAAGGTCCCAATGAGCACAGTGGCCTCCATTATCCGTAAATAGCAAACGTTTGGGACCACCAGGACTCTTCCTAGAGTGGGCATGCAGCAATGTACAGAGACATCCTTGATGAAAACCTGCCGTCTTCATCAGACACCTGCTGGCGCTGTAACAAGGAAGTTGGTTCCTTCCTACATATCTGGTGGTCCTGCCCCCCGATATCTGATTTTTGGAACCAAATTACACATTGGATTAGACTAATCACAGACACAGGAATTCAACTTGATGCAGCCGCCTGCCTTCTCCATATCAATCACCTGTCAATTAGCAAATACAAAAAAACACTCACGAGACACCTTCTGACGGCAGCAAAAACATTAATTCCCTTGCATTGGAGATCTACTACCTACCCATCTATTGTAGACTGGCTAGATAGGGTGCAATATATATACAAAATGGACGAGTTGGTGGCCATGAAAAGAGAAAACTTTTCATAAAATATGGCAACCTTGGGTAGTGTTTAAATATTCCAATGATTATCAATTATTAAAAACTTGAAGTCTAGTATGGTTTCTCATATCCCTATCATATTATGTCATTTATTTTACTGGTTTAATTCTGTATTTCTCATAAAGTAAAGTATGATGTTCTTGTATGGTCCTGTTACTTGAACAGTATGCTGTAATGCTTTATTCATATGATGCTGTCACTAGCCTTATATTGTGTGTTTTTTGGAGTTCTTCATATCCCATTCCTACTTTCCTTTTCCCCCCCCCCCCCCCTCCACCACTGTCCTCACCCCATCTTTTATTTTTTTTTATTTTTATGTCTTTCCTTTCCCCTCTCTTCTCCTTTTCTCCCCAATTATTTCATTATGTAACTTTCTTGTGCTCCATTTGAACGCATAATGTTAATCCTTTATTTGGAATCATTTCTTTATATATGCAATAAGTTTCTTTGTTCTATATTCCAATACTGTATATATATATATATATATATATATATATATATATATATATATATATATATATATATATACTCTAACACCATAGAGAATAAAATGGCGGTTGTTGCAATACTTTCTGTCACACTGTATTTGCGCAGCGGTCTTACAAGTGCAGTTTTTTAGGAAAAAATAAAAAGTTTTGAATTTAAAAAAATAAGACAACAGTAAAGTTAGCCAAATTTTTTTTAGATTGTGAAAGATAATGTTACGCTGAGTAAATTGATACCCAACATGTCACACTTCAAAATTGCTCCCGCTCGTGGAATGGCGACAAACTTTTACCCTTTAAAATCTCCATAGGCAACATTTAAAAAATTCTACAGGATGCATCTTTTGAGTTACAGAGAAGGTCTAGGACTAGAATTATTGCACTCGCTCTACTGATCGCGGTGATACCACATGTGTGGTTTGAACACCTTTTTCATATGCAGGAGCTACTCACTTATGTGTTCGCTTCTGAATGCGAGCTCGGTGGGATGGGGTGGGTTAAAAAAAATGTTCTCATTTATTTTACCTTTTTATTTTTTTCACTGTTATTTAAAAAAAAAATTGTGTCACTTTTATTCCTATTACAAGGAATGTAAACATCCCTTGTAATAGAAAAACACATGACAGGTCCTCTTAAATATGAGATCTGGGGTTAAAAAGACCTCAGATCTCATATTTACACTAAAATGCAATAAAAAAAATTGTAATTTGAAAAAAATTAAATAGCCCTTTAAGAGCTATGGACGGAAGAGATGTTTTGACGTCACTTCCACCCTTCAATGACTTGGATACGGGTGGGTGCCATCTTCCCCTCACTCGTCTCCATGTCAGGCTTGGGACAGGACCGGATTGCCTTCGCCGTCACCAACGGCCACGGTAAGAGGCGGAGGACCCCTCTCCCGCCGCCAATCAAAGTGATCTTGCGGCGAATCTGCCGCAGAGACCACTTTTATCTGGAAGAGAACCACCGGCTCTTGAAGAGGACACCGGGGTTATGGTAGCTAGCTGCTACCATAATAACGGTATTCCTCTTCAAAGACAGAACAAATATAGTCGTCTGGTGGGAAGGAAGCGGTTAAATTATGGATTGTGTAGGCAACACAAGATCTATGTATTTCCTTTTTATTTTCCAGGCATCTCAGATAAGGATCATCTACATACAGTGTTGTATTATGTGTAGCCTAAAATAAGGATGGGTATGGAGTTCATCCTCATCCTGACCTTACACTGACCAACGCTAAGTATGATTATGAAATCACTGGAATGAACCATGGATAGGAACCCCAGCTACTCACCCAGGGTGGTGGGATCACCAACATGTGGACAGATTCTACACACACACACCAATTATAATATAGTTTTATTCTGATAAAATACATTCACAATATAAATGGTCAATAAAAGACATAAGGCACTAACATTGTTTTGAGGCTCAGGACCTCTATCGCATAGAGGGGTGAGTATGTTCACCATGATATGCAGTCATTATACTTCTCTGCATTTCCCAAAGAAAATACCTTCCATTGGCCATTAATGCTCCAAAGCACTGTAACATAGACCTGTTTGGCACTATGTAGTAGAGAGCTGTATAAGACTGCGGTGGAGAGCCATATGTACTCTGGTGGTGAGCAATAAGGCACTGTGGCGAAGAACAGAACAGCACTTTGGTGGAGAACAGTAGGACACTGTTGAAGAATAGTACATCACTGTGGTAGAGAGCAAAAGGGAACTGTAGTGGAGAACAGTACGGAACGCTGGTGAGGGCACTGTGGTGGAGAACAATATGGCACTATGGTGAAGAACAGTACAGAACTGTGGTGGGGAACGTACACTACAGCACATTAGTAAAGAAGAGTTATGCCCCGTACACACGGTCGGAATTCCAGACAAGAAAACTCCTATGTGAGCTTTTGGTCGAAAGTTCCGACCGTGTGTAGGCTCCATCGGACTTTTCCTGTCGGAATTTCAGCCAACAAAAATTTGAGAGCTGGTTCTCAAATTTTCCGATGGAAAAAAATCCAAACGGAAAATTCAATTGTCTGTAGCAATTCTGACTCGCAAAATTCCGACACATGCTCAGAAACAATTCCACGCATGCTCAGAAGCATTGAAATTAATTTTCTCGACTCGTCGTAGTGTTGTACATTGCCGCATTCTTGGCGGTCGAAAGTTCAGAGAACTTTTGTGTGACCGTGTGTTATGCAAGCCAAGCTTGAGCGGAATACCGTTGGAAAAACCTTGGATGGTTTTTCCAACGGAAAATCCGATCATGTGTACAGTATGTGGCATTAGAAATTGTGACGGAGAACAATATGGCACTTTGGTGGAGAACAGTACAGAACTGTGGTGGGGAAAACTATGGCACTTCAGTGGAGAACGATACAGCACATTGGTGAAGAACAGTACAGAGCTGTGGTGGGAAACAGTACGGCATTGTGGTGGAGAACAATATGGCACTATGGTGGAGAACACTACATCAATTTAGTGGAGAGCAGTACAGCACTATCCAGTCGTGTCTATGTGGAATTAGAAATTGTGATGGAGAACAATATGGCACTTTGGTGGAGAACAGTACAGAACTGTGGTGGGGAAAACTATGGCACTTCGGTGGAGAACAGTACAGCACTTTGGTGGAGAACAGTAGGACACTGTTGAAGAATAGTACATTACTATGGTAGAGAGCAAAAGGGAACTGTAGTGGAGAACAGTATGGAACGGTGGTGAGGGCACTGTGGTGGAGACAAGAAAACTCCTATGTGAGCTTTTGGTCGAAAGTTCCGACCGTGTGTAGGCTCCATCGGACTTTTCGTGTCGGAATTTCAGCCAATAAAAATTTGAGAGCTGGTTCTCAAATTTTCCAATGGAAAAAATTCCAAACGGAAATTTCGATTGTCTGTAGCAACTCCGACACGCACAATTCCGACACATGCTCAGAAACAATTCGACGCATGCTCAGAGCATTGAACTTAATTTTCTCGGCTCGTCGTAGTGTTGTACGTTGCCGTGTTCTTGGCGGTCGAAAGTTCAGAGAACTTTTGTGTGACCGTATGTTATGCAAGCCAAGCTTGAGCGCAATACCGTTGCAAAAACCATCCAAGGTTTTTCCAACGGAAAATCCGATCATGTGTATGTGGCATTAGAAATTGTGACGGAGAACAATATGGCACTTTGGTGGAGAACAGTACAGAACTGTGGTGGGGAAAACTATGGCACTTCAGTGGAGAACGATACAGCACATTGGTGAAGAGCAGTACAGAGCTGTGGTGGGAAACAGTACGGCATTGTGGTGGAGAACAATATGGCACTATGGTGGAGAACACTACATCAATTTAGTGGAGAGCAGTACAGCACTGTGTTTTTTTTCATACATATGGTGACGTGTATTATACATGTACTATGTAATTTCAATGTTTTCTTGTTATGTATAAAGACAATCCTTGCAATATTGTGAAACATGTCAATTTATGTCATATACAGTGTGACCCCACATGGACACTGGCCCCTGATGAAGGGACAAGGTCTTGAAACGTGTAGGGCCTGAATGAACCCCTGTGGACTAGTCAGACACCTACCTATGAACTTTGTTTTTTAACATTTATATTTTTGTATTTATTGTATAAATAAACTTTTACTGTTAAATTTACGTTTTTGAACTAATGAGCTGTTACCGCTAAAGCCCCACCTTGGGGGATTCCTCTCTTTCGCACTGTGGTGGAGAGGTAAGGAGAAGTATGGGTGACATGGATTCTTCCTACTGGCTATCCTGCAATGAGGTCCTCTTAGGACTTGAAGACGAGAGCAGTGACCGGTGATGGGACCGGTCAGAGATGGGCACAGACTGCATTGCTTGATTAGCGGTGGTCTCCACACCTGAAAGAAGTGTCAGGGAAGGATATGTGACAGCAGAGGCAAATTTAAAACTGATTTAGAAATATTTGTTTAACCTTGTTGGATAAGATTGGGAAATGGTAGGATTGATTGGGGTGGTAAGGGAAGCAAAAAAAGTGCCAAGAGATAGGATTTATATTTATGGTTGGGTACATTTGGAAGACCAGAAGGAGGAAACAAAGCTAATTTGGCTATCATAGTGCATCATAGTACATAAGATAAACTCACCTAGAAGGCCATGTCCTTGTCATTTAAAAAGAACATGATCTTTGCTCATTCTGTTAAAAACCCAAAACTTCTTATCATGAAAGAGCATGTAACTCTAAAACCGTTTCCCACAATGCAGAGTGGTCAATCATCAGACTTGAGTATTGCAAAATGACAGCAGGTCCACAGAACTGTGACCAGACCCATTTTGGAATTGCTCAAATGGGTGGATGAAGTGGAGCCATGGATCGAAATTACATGAAAGTAGATACAATTTACTATAATGAACAAAGTACAAGTTAATTTTCAACCTCACTGTCCCTCCTTATTGCAAATATATAGCAACACTACCCCACCATTACATACATATAGCGCTAGTGGAAAAATTGTGACTCCTACCTCCTACGACACCTTGACCTTAAATCAGAAATCGGCCTTTAGCATTAAGATTCAGAAGTCCAATGAAGACATTTCAGGCATTATTAATAAGCACTGTATACACAAGAGGAATAGTGATACAGGAACAACCACAAGTATTTCCTCAAGATTCACTTAATTGAATATACTTGGACATAGTTGTCCTATTTTATAGGGGGGGGGGACAATGTGCTTTCAATTTCCTTAGAAACAATTCCCTATTAATAATCACTAATATGTCTTCATTGAACTTCTGGATCCCAATACTATAAAGCCAATGGGCCAGATCCACATAGAAATGGATAGGCGCAGTGTATCAGAGATACGCTACGCCGCCGTATCTTACCTGGCTTTAAGTCGAATCCAGGAAGATTTTGCGCCGTAAGTTACGGCGGCGTAGTGTATTTCTGGCGGCGGAATTCAAATCGGCGATTAGAGGGGAAATTTCCCGCCGTGCAACGACGTCATTTTTTTGAACTTAGACGTGACTTACGTCCATCCCTACTCACGGAAGACTTACGCAAACATTTTTTTTTCAAATTGTGACGCGGGAACGACGGCCATACTTAACATGGCAAGTCTATCTATACGCCACAAAATAGCAGCTTTAACTATACGCCGGAAAAAGCCGACTAGAGACGAGAAGAGAATGCGACGGCCGCGCGTACGTTCGTGGATCGTCGGAAAAAGCTAATTTGCATACTCGACGCGGAAAACAACGCAAACTCCACCCAGCGGGCGCCGAAGTATTGCACCTACGATCCGAAGGCGTACGAAGCCTGTCGGATCGAACCCAGAAGCCGTCGTATTTTGGTTTGAGGATTCAAACTAAAGATACGACGCAGGAAAATTGAAAGTAAGCCGGCGTATCAGTAGATACGCCGGCGTACTCGCTATGAGGATCTAGCCCCATGTTTGTTCCATCCTCTTGAAGACTTATTGAGAAATTTCAAGACTCCTCATATTTCTCTTGTGCATATAGTATATGTACTGAAAAGGGCCACTAGCCCATTGTTAATGTTCAAGAGTCTCAACTTTTTGGAGTCGCCTTTGGATCCTGTTTTTTTTTGTTAAATTTGAATACATTTACACATAATTGATAAGTGTGTAGGCCATAAAGTGTGTGACCTTTTTCATACATTTTCTGGTAAAGTATTCTTCTGAACATTGGTCTAGCCTTTAGATTGGATCCATCCACTTTGTAAATTTGTTGTACAAGTCAGAGAATGGTTGGGCACGAAAATGGAAAACAGCAGTATAATTGCACTTCTTATAATTCTTTGATGATCTGTGGTTTCCACAATCCTGTCCATTAGCAGCAGCATGAAGGAAATCAGGAGCAAGGACACCTGCAAAGTCAATTTACCCTGACCGGAGAGCGGCAAACACTCTACCAAGACCACCAAGATATCTCTTAGGGTCGTGGGAATGTAACCAAATTGAGAAACCAGTCATATATTATAGGTGCTTACTGATCCCTGAATTCACATTAGGTGCTTGAAGCCATTCACGTCACTCCTGGCATTCAATAGAAATATTTCATCACAGGATTTTCCCTGTATAGAGATATAAATAAAGAGATACAAAGAATGATGGCACAAGTTAATAAAATAAACTTGATTCTTAAAGCTTAGTAATTGGCCTACGTTGGGTCGTTTATATCATTTTGGTGCATCTCACAGAACCAGGTTTTAAGCAACATTTATTTGGTTGGTTTTGGTCCTGATGGAGTTGGAGAGTGTCCATCAGATTCTTTTTCTAATTATCAGCTAATATAATATTCCTGTTCAGCTGGTAGAACCTGAAATCCACAGAAAGCCTGCCAAGAGGCATTGGTTGATATCTTAACCGGCTTCTGATATCTCTCCAAGATATTGTGCAATAGTTATTGTCATGGAGAAGGAGGCGTTTGCCCGCTCAAGGGTTCAAAGTCTTTGGTATGTGCGGACTAAACCACCAGCAATGGAAGGTCTACAAAGATCTGAAATATGCAGATTTTGTAGCTGGTTCAGATTTTTACCGTTGCCTTTTTCTCACTTAACTTGTGGGATTCTGGGTCTTTTTCAGCTTCTTGTTGAACATTGTCTTTGTGGCGTATTACAAAATAAAGAGCGATGAACAAGATCAAAGCTCCAATCTCAAAGAGGATCTGGAGTCCAATGTACCTAGAGAATGGACATGGGAGAATGGTAAGGTCAGAATGGTAAAATAGGTGGCAATGAAATACTTAAACAGGACTAAACCAACACAACATTCTCAACCTTTCAACTCCCCATCATTGGCAGTCCGTAGCACTTTAATCCTTCCACACCCTATCATCGGTGGTCAGTGGCTCTTTAACGTGATTCTAAAGGTAAAGGGCCATATTCTTAAACAAGTTACGCCGGTGTATCTACTGATACACCGGCGTAATTCGAAATTCCCGCCGGCGTATCATTGTTTTGTATTCACAAAACAATATACGCCGGATTTAGGCTAGGATCCGACTAGTGTAAGACACTTACACTGTCGGATCCTAAATGTAATTACTCCGCCGGCCGCTAGGTGGCGTTTACGTTCAGGTCTCATTTGTTTATGCAAATGAGCCTGATACGCCGATTCACGTACGAAATTGCGTCGCGTAACCGTCGCTAACGTCGTTTGCGTAGGCGTAAGGTTACCCCTGCTATATGAGGGGTAACCTTACGCCAGTCCCACGTAGGCCATGTTAAGTATGGCGTCGGGTTCGCGTCGTGTTTTCCCGTTGGGTACGTCGTTTTACTAAGTCGTCCGCGAATACGACTTTACGTCAATGACGCACACGTCGGCGTCATTGACGTTTTACACCGAGAACTGGAGCATGCGCACTGGGCTATTTTATGCCCGGCGCATGTGCAGTTCGTTAGAATCGGGGGCGCGCTTAATTTAAATACAAGCCGCCCCCTTGGATTTACGCTGCCATACGCCGGGCCATTTACACCACGCCGCCCCAAACTACAGAGCAAGTGTTTGGGGAATACAGCACTTGCTCCTGTAAGTTGGGGCGGCGGAGTGTAAATGGCTTACGCGACGCCCGCCCAAAAACTACGGGAATATGGCCCAAAGGCTTTTTATCCCAATGCATTCTACGCCATAAAAAAAATCTTCTGTGTGCATCAGCCCCCCTCGAAAACTTCCTCCTCATTGGCTGAGACAGCAGTGGGCACTATTGGCTTCCGCTGCTGTCATTTAAAGTCAGTGAGCCAATGAGAAGAGGGGGGGGCAAGGCCAAGACGCGGCTCCGTGTCTGAATGGACACACACACAGCAGCTGATCAGCTTGGGTGCCCCCATAGCAAGCTGCTTGCAGTGGAGGCACTCGGCAAAAGGGAGGGGCCAGGAGCGCCGGCGGGGGAACCAAGAAGAGGAGGATCCAGGCTGCTCTGTGAAAAACCACTGCACAGAACAGGTAAGTATAAAAAATTTGATATTTTTTAAACAAAAACAACCAAGACCTCAATATCACTTTATACTCTCCATCATTATTTTCCATTGGCACTTAAATCCCCCCACGCCACACCCCATAATTTGAATCAGTGGCACTTTAAATTCACCAGCCCCACCTTCTTTACCCTAAAAAAATAACTCACAATCATTTGTGGTCAGTAGCATTTCTATCTTTTCAAACCCCCCCCCTTCCCCCTTCATTGGTGGTCATTGGTTCTTTTAATCTTTCAATCCCCCATCACTGGTAGTCAGTGGCACTTTAAAGTGTAAGTAAACCCCCCTATCATTTTCAGCCAAGGAAGCTGCCATCTTTGCCTCTGTTTAATCTACAACTGGCATGATGCTGCACATCAGTTATGACTCCAGCCATTGGATGCTTTGACAGTTGGGTTGAGAACACACAACCAATGGGAGTGTTACATTTCCGGTACGTGCCGTAAATGGATGGGTTTACTTCTGCTTTAAATCTCCCCCCATCCCATCATTGGCACTTTTTTAATCCCCACCACCATCCATCATTAGTTAGTGACTCTTTTAACTCCCCATCATTGGTGGTCATTAGCACTTTTAAAAACCCCCGACCCACCTCCCATCATTGGTGGTCAGTGGCACTTTCCATCATTATTTGTCATTGGCACTTTTAAACCCCGCACCCCACCCGCCTTATCATTTCGATCAGTGGTACTTTAACCACTTCCGGACCGCCTCCTGCACATATACATCGGCAGAATGGCACGGCTGGGCACATCCACGTACAGGTACGTCCTGTACTAGTACCCAGCCGCGGGTCGCGGGCGCGCTCCCGCGACCCAGTCCGAAGCTCCGGGACTGGGACCGCGGGTCCCGCGGACCCGATCGCCGCTGGAGTGCGGCGATCGGTCCCCGGAGCTGAAGAACGGGGAGAGCCGTGTGTAAACACGGCTTCCCCGTTCTTCACTGTGGCGGCTGCATCGATCGTGTGATCCCTTTTATAGGGAGACTCGATCGATGACGTCAGACCTACAGCCACACCCCCCTACAGTTGTAAACACACACTAGGTGAAACGAGACTCCTTCAGCGCCCCCTGTGGTTAACTCCCAAACTGAAACTGTCATTTTCACAATAAACAATGCATTTTTTGCTGTGAAAATTACAATGGTCCCAAAAATGTGTCAAAATTGTCCGAAGTGTCCGCCATAATGTCGCAGTCACGAAAAAAAATCGCTGATCGCCGCCAATAGTAGTAAAAAAAAAAAATTATAAAAATGCAATAAAACTATCCCCTATTTTGTAAACACTATAAATTTTGCGCAAACCAAAAATAGGTAGAAGAATACGTATCGGCCTAAACTGAGGGAAAAAAAATGTTTTTTTATATATTTTTGGGAGATATTTATTATAGCAAAAAGTAAAAAATATTGCATTTTTTTCAAAATTGTCGCTCTATTTTTGTTTATAGCGCAAAAAATAAAAACCGCAGAGGTGATCAAATACCACCAAAAGAAACCTATTTGTGGGAAAAAAAGGACGCCAATTTTGTTTGGGACCCACATCGCACGACCGCGCAATTGTCTGTTAAAGCGACGCAGTGCCGAATTGTAAAAACCCCTTGGGTCATTTAGCAGCATATTGGTCCGGTCCTTAAGTGGTTAAACCTCACACCCCCTTTCACCCTTAAAAAATTATCTCGCAATCATTGGCAGTCAGTGGCACTTTTACATCCCCCCTTCTGCGTGAACACAAGCTGTAAACACAGCACCATTTAGAAAATGTGCTTCACAAATAAGTATCTACCTACCGCCATTTATTTATTAACTGACGGCAGTAGTTTGGTGGTTAATTATTGGCTGTAGATAATTGTAGAAGAGTTGGTGTTTCATGAAGAAATATCATTACAAACTACACTTTTGGCGCTGTACGCTATTCAATCCACAATACTGAGGACATCTAGTGGTGGAGCAGAATTATGGCATCGGACAGCTCCAGAGTGGATGCGAGTGCTGCAGTCAGATCTTCTTTTTTGTTTTAAAAGCCCCCCCAGGGGAACCTTTAAAAAAAAAAAATCAGCCCGTAGTTGGACTTTAATACTCATAAATAATATTACATACATTGATCCCATTCTCACACATAGACCAGATTCCTCAGCTGTCGTTGTTAGTGCTGATCTCGGCAGATGATCCCATTTCCTGCCCTGAACAGAAGAGGGCACTCACCTTTGTCTCAGCAGATTGTTATTGTAGTACTGGCAGGCCGCCTTCGATCCGCACCTCTTCCCCCATTGGATGCAGGTGCTATCAATCATACTGCCATACATCACAGGGCCCGGGAGCCAGGCTGGAAGGGAAAGACGCAACATATTAACTACTTCCAGTCTGGGCCTTTTCTGGCACTTTTTGTTCAGATGTAAGAATAAGCATTTTTTGATAGAAAATTACTTAGAACCCCCAAACAATATACTGTATATATTTTTTAAAGCAGTGGCCCTAGAGAATAAATTGGTGGGTTTTGCAATTTTTTATGTCACATGGTATTTGCGCAACGTTTTTTCAAATGCATTTTTTTAGGGAAAAAATACACGTTTTACAATTTGAATGCAAAAAAAAAAAAAATATATATATAACTTAATCTTATTGTAAAATATAAACAATGAAGTTACGTCGAGTAAATAGATATCAAACATGTAATGGGCCGCAAGGAGGAGGGAGGAAATGCCGGGGAACCCGAGACAGCAGCTGCACGCAGCCTGGAGAGAGGCCGCCGCCCAGAGTGCTGCCCACAAGATGGGATAAGTGCGGGGCCCCCACTGACTGACCGACCGGGGAAGGTTCTGTGCCATACGTGACCCGACCAGGGGTGGGGTTCTGTGCCGGTCGTGACCCGACCAGGGGGAGGTTGGCGGCAGGGGGATTGTTTGTCGCCCCCAACAAAGAGAACACCAGCCGCCACTGTCTGTGGTTTTCTCTCTGTGAATGGAGAGGAAAGATACATTGTATCTCTCTTTCTCTTTGCAGAGAGAGAAAAAAAACAACTGGGTGTCTAGTCAACTGTAAAATGCTTCACACATGCTTGGGACAAATATAGATCTATACTCAGACAAAAAAGTTAACAAAGTAAAAGTTAACAAAAAAAAGTTAACAAAAAAAAGGGGGCAGACTCGGACTACTCTGTCTTTTTCTGACGTCACATTTCTATGTTTCTAAATAAAAAGAAAAAAAGAAAGAAAAAATACCTAGATCAAGGTGTTATCTAGGTCAGTGCCAGTGTTTGGGTAAAGTAAGGGTCAAAGATTAAGGTTGGGGGTCAAAGGTCATGGTCAGTATATTTTAGGATTTTTTTTTAATTAGTATTAGTGTCAGTGGGCTAGATTCACATAGATTAGCGGATCTTTAGATCCACGTAATCTATGTGATTTACGATCCGCCTGCGCAATTTTGCGAGGCTAGTGCAGTATTCACAAAGCACTTACCTCCAAACTTGCGCCGGCGGATCGTAACTCCCCCGGCGGAATTCAAATTCCGCGGCTAGGGGGAGTGTACAATTTAAATCAGGCGCGTTCCCGTGCCAATTTAACTGCGCATGCGCCGCCGGCGAAATTTCCCAGTGCGCATGCTCCAAATGACGTCGCTAGGACGTCATTGTTTTCGGCGGCAACTTAAATTGCGGCCATCCGGATTCCAGACCGTCTTACGCAAACGACGTAAAAATTTGAAACTCCGCGCGGGAACGACGGCCATACTTAACATTAGCTACCCCTCATATAGCAGGGGTAACTATCCGCCCGAAAAAGCCGAACGCAAACGACGTAAAAAAAAAAAGCGGCGGGCGGGCGTTCGTTTCTGAATCGGCGGTTCTCCTCATTTGCATATCCGACGCATAAAAGACCGAGGCGACACCTAGCAGCCGGCGGGAGATTGCAGCCTAAGATCCGACTCCACTTACACCAGTCGGATCTAAGGGAGATCTATGCGGAACTGATTCTTATGAATCAGTCGCATAGATCCGACCGTCGGATCTCAGAGATACGACGGCAGATCAGGAGATCCGCCGTCGTATCTCTTTGTGAATCTGGCCCACGCTGCGTATCTGTAGATACGCCAGCGTAAGTGTTTTCTGAATCTGGCCCAGTGTGTTTACATAGGATAAAAAAAAAGCAAAAATGCGCACGATTGTTTTTAGGTTGTACTACGGGTACAAACAACAACTAACATACACATCTGTGGTATCGCTGCGATTGTCTGAAACAGGAAAATTAATATTGGCTTTTTTTTTGGTGGTAGGTTATGGTAGTAGCAAAAAAAAATATAGCTGAATTAAAAACAAATGATTTTTTTTATTATTTTGGGCCAGTGTTCCTTTGATAAAAAATAAATAAAAAAATCAGGTGATATCCATTTCCATTTGCCACCAAATGAAAGGCCAATTAGTCCTGATAAAAAAAACAAGGTATAATCCAGCTGAATGTACAATGTAGTTGCAATGATATGTACAGTTTTACTAACACATATTAAAGTTACAAAATTTTGCTTAGGCATTAACATATGTTTTACCCTTAGGCACGAAGGGGTTAATAAATTTAAGATTGATCCTGACAGAAATCTTGTGATTGATTGCTTCCTGTGCTGCACTCATATCAGTTGCATTGTGCCCAGCTATATCGATGGACTACACAACACCCAGGGCCGGCCTTTGGGGTGTGCAAGCTGTGCGGCCGCACAGGGCGCCATGGGCAACAGGGGCGCCGTGTGGCCATCACAGCTCGCAGAATGTGAGTCGCAGCTGGGCCGGCGTCAGCTTCCTAGCACCCCCCCTGTACCCCACTGCCAGCTTCCTACCACCCCTCCAACGTCATCCCCCTACCACCCCACCCCCGTCACCCCCCTGTCATATTCATCCCTCCTGTAACCCCTCCTGTTTGCACTGATCAATGTTTTGATACATATTTTTTGTTAAAAAAATCAAAAAAAGCGTATTTTGATTGGTTTGCGCAAAAGTTATTGCGCCTACAAACTACGGGAAAGATTTGTCATTTTTATTGTTTTTTTTACTAGTAATGGCGGCGATCTGCGATTTTTTGCGGGACTGCGACATTGTGGCGGACAGATCGGACCCCTAACTGACACTTTTGGGGGTACCAGTGACATTACTATAGTAATCGGTGCTTAAAATATGCACTGTTACAGTAATAATGCCATTGGCAGGGAAGGGGTTAAGTTATGTATTATTGTAATTGTTTGCACATGCAATTAACTGTTATTAAAACAAATTATTTGTTACAAATATTTTTTCCCTCTTTGTGTATGTTTAGGTGACCAGGGGGCGAGGGGTGAAGATGGGTGGGGGGCGCCACAGGATTAGCTTGCACAGGGCACCTGAACACCTAAGGCCGGCCCTGACAACACCACCCATGTTATGTAGATGAGGAGAGAAGGAAGTATTCTAAAGTTCTGCTCTAGGCTGACAACGCTGTTTCTCCATAGATACAGTGCAGCGGTAAGGGTTGTCACCCTAGGACGGGAAGTGTGTTACTGGCTGGATCACCAGGTGAAAATAAAGGAAAAAATGCTAAAAAAGAAAAAGGGCTGGTCAGCTGCAATGTCGGACATCTTTGTTATAGGGTTTAGGTACACATTAACTGATTTAAAAAAATAATAATATTTTAAAACAACGATTTTCAGTGACGTTGGAGAACTTGTCAAAAGAAAACTCACCTAATATTCTTAGAAGCATGAACTGTATTCCGATGGCCAGAGACTTGTCTGCTGGTTGCACACTCCTGTGGGGGAGGAAAGCTGTGAGATTGTGTGTAAAGAACACAAAAGATGAACTCCAGTTGTTGGATGGAGCGAGGGGAGAGTTAAAGCGGGAGTTCACCCGAAAAAAATTTTTTAACATTAGATTGATGCTCATTTTGTCTAGGGGAATCGGGTGTTTTTTTTTTTAAATCGAAGCTGTACTTGCCGTTTTAGAGAGCGATCTTCTCCACCGCTTCCGGGTATGATCTTCGGGACTGGGCGTTCCTACAGTATTTAATTGACAGGCTTCCGACGGTCGCATACATCGTGTCACGAAGCCGAAAGAAGCCGAACGTCGGTGCTGCTCTATACTGCGCCTGCGCACCGACGTTCGGCTACTTTCGGAAAATCGTGACGCGCTGTATGCGACCGTCGGAGGCCTGTCGGAAGCCTGTCAATCAAATAGGAACGCCCAGTCCCGCAGCCCATACCCGGAAGCGGCGGAGAACATCGCTCTCTAAAACGGTAAGTACTGCTTCGATTTAAAAAAAAACACCCGATTCTGCTTCCCAAAATGAGCCTCAATCTAATGTTAAAAATTGAGGGCCAAATCCTCAAAGATCCTGCCCAACTTATCTTTTCCCATTTAAGTTACACTGCCTTAAAATTTCTACCTAAGTGCCCGATCCACAAAGCACTTACCTAGAAATTTCAGGCCGTGTAACTTAAATGTCTCCGGCGCAAGGCGGTCCTCTTCTGCAGGGGGCGATGACAATTTAAATGAGGCGCGCTCCCGCGCCGGCCGTACTGCGCATGCTCGTGACGTCATTTTCCCGACGGGCAGCGCGCAAAATTACGTTACGCCGGGCTTTGTGGATTGCGACGGGACAATAAAGTTGCGTCGGGTAAAAAAAAAGTTACGCGCCGAAAAATAAAATTCAAAATTTAAAAAAAAACGCGGCGATCGAAAAAAAGGTCTATTTTTACAAGGTGTAACTAGTTTACACTTTGTAAAAGCAGAACTAATTTTACGTATGCAAACGTAAACTTACGCAGAAAACACAAAGCTGAAAAGCTTTGTG
Source organism: Rana temporaria (assembly GCF_905171775.1). NCBI lineage: Eukaryota > Metazoa > Chordata > Amphibia > Anura > Ranidae > Rana > Rana temporaria. The sequence continues at coordinate 17,814,150 of NC_053490.1, forward strand.
GATCTCCGTAAGTCCTCATTTGCATACGCGAAGCGGCATTTCGACTCGAAATGCCCCCAGCGGCGGATGCGGTACTGCATCCTAAGATCCGACAGTGTAAGTCCCTTACAGATGTCGGATCTTCTGCCTATCTTTGGAAAACTGCTTCTGAGGTTCAGTTCCAAAGATAGGCACAGGGATACGCAGGCTGAACAGCAGATCCGCCTGCGTATCCCTTTTGAGGATTTGGCCCTGAGTTTTTGGGTGAACCTCCACTTTAACATCACTGTCATGTTTCGGGGGATCACACTCCCCCTTCATCGGAGCTTATAACATCACTTCAGAAATGCCAATATCACATCAAATGTGACCACCAACAGGTGATAAAAAGTAGAGCAACATTTAATGGAGTATCTAGAAACACTTTCCAACCCTTGGAATCCAGGCGTATCTCTCTCTCTCTCTCTCTCTCTCTCTCTCTCTCTCTCTCTCTCTCTCTCTCTCTCTCTCTCTCTCTCTCTCTCTCTCTCTCTCTCTCTCTCTCTCTCTCTCGATTAAAGGAAGCTTTTTGCATCCTCTGTCAGACATAGGTGGAGTTGATCTAAGCTTATCGACTGTCTCTTTCTTGGAGATGGCATCACCTGGGTTACCTGAGTATGAGCATAAAGGACGGTGTCTGGGCAATGCTGGCGAGGGCTCCGGCTAGAAAGGACAGCACCATGAATGGCAGGAAGAGGTGCTGGCATCTAGTTCCACATGTTCCTGGAGTCGCAGTCCCTCCAGAACCTTCCGCTGTGATACAGCGACACCTTGTGTAATTCTGTAACCAAGAACACATTTCTGAATTAGGACACCGGGTCAGCTCTAAAAATGTAAATGTCTAAGCAACACAGACTAACACATCGCCACCCCACAGGGAAAAAAAGCAGTTTTTGAGAATATATCACTGTCCTGTATAAATGGAACTGGTGCAACCTCAATGGAGCTGGGTACTTATATGACCATATTATATAGAGCTGTGTATTCATATGGCCATCCTATATGGAGTTGTATACTCATAGGACCATCCTAGTATATGCCGTTATGTATTTAGATAACCATCTTATATGGAGCTGTGTACTCATATGAACATCCAATATAGAGCTGTGTCCTCATATGACCATCTAATATGGAGCTGTGTACTCATATCACCATCCAATATGGAGCTGTGTACTCATATGACCATAAAATATGGAGCTGTTTACTCATATGACCATCCAATATGGAGCTGTGTCCTCATATGTCCATCCTATATGGAACTTTGTACTCATATAACCATCCAATATGGAGCTGTGCACTCATATGACCATCCAATATGGAGCTGTGTCCTCATATGTCCATCCTATATGGAACTTTGTACTCATATAACCATCCAATATGGAGCTGTGTACTCATATGAACATCCAATATGGAGCTGTGTCCTCGTATGACCATCCAATATGGAGCTGTGTACTCATATGACCATCCAATATGGAGCTGTGTACTCATATGACCATCCAATATGGAGCTGTGTACTCATATGACCATCCAATATGGAGCTGTGTACTCATATGACCATCCAATATGGAGCTGTGTACTCATATGAACATCCAATATGGAGCTGTGTCCTCGTATGACCATCCAATATGGAGCTGTGTCCTCATATGACCATCCAATATGGAGCTGTGTACTCATATGAACATCCAATATGGAGCTGTGTCCTCGTATGACCATCCAATATGGAGCTGTGTCCTCGTATGACCATCCAATATGGAGCTGTGTCCTCATATGAACATACAATATGGAGCTGTGTCCTCGTATGACCATCCAATATGGAGCTGTGTCCTCGTATGACCATCCAATATGGAGCTGTGTCCTCGTATGACCATCCAATATGGAGCTGTTTACTCATATGCCCATCCAAAATGGAGCTGTGTACTCATATGTCCATCCAATATGGAGCTGTGTACTCATATGTCCATCCTATATGGAACTTTGTACTCATATAACCATCCTAGTATATGAAGCTGTGTACATATATAACCATATTATATAAAGCAGTGTACTCATATGATCATTGTATTTAGCGTGCTGTACTCATATGGCCATCCTATATGGAGCTGTATACTCATATGACCTTCCCATTATATGGAACTTTGTAAGAATATGATCATCCTATATGGAGTTGTGTTCTCATATGACCATTTTAAATGTAGCTATGTGCTCCATATACCATCTTATATACAGCTGTGTAGTCATATGGCCATCTTTTATGGAGCTGTATAGTCCTATGCCCATTTCATATGGTGCTTTGTACCATAGAGGTGTGTAGCCAAATGACTATACAGATATGGAGTTGAGTACTGATATGACCATCATATATAGAGCTGTATACTCCTATGGCTATCCTGTATGGAGCTGTATAGGACAGGAGATAGGGGTAAGAGAAGGGCATATGGGTCATTTAATATAGGCCTAGGAATGGTGGAAGGGGAAAAGAGTATATCCCTTGGATCCCTTGGATGTGTGGAAGGAAGGGATGTAGGTCCAGATTCACGTAGGTGAGCGGCGGCGTAACGTATCGTAGATACGTTTCACCAAGCACTTGCGATGAAAACCTACGCCGTCGGCCTCCTGCGCAAGGCGGGCCAATTCAAATGGGCGTGTGCCATTTATATTAGGCGCGCTCCCGCGCCGGACCTACTGCGCATGCTCAGTGTCGCAATTCCCGTCGTGCTTTGCGCGCCGTGACGTCATTTTTTCGAACGGCGACGCGCGTAGCTTAATTCCGTATTCACGGACAGCTTGCGCAAACAACGTTATTTTTTACATTTCGACGCGGGAACGACGCCCATACTTTATACAGCAATACGATTGCTGCGTAAAGTTAAGGCACCAAAAAAAACTACTAACTTTGCGACGGGAAACTAGACTAGCGGCGACGTAGCGAACGCGAAAAACCGTCGTGGATCGCCGTAACTCCTAATTTGCATACCCGACGCTGGTTTACGACGCAAACTCCCCCCAGCGGCGGCCGCGGTACTGCATCCTAAGATCCGACAGTGTAAAACCATTACACCTGTCGGATCTTAGGGATATCTATGCGTAACTGGTTCTATGAATCAGTCGCATAGATAGAAACAGAGATACGACGGCGTATCAGGAGATACGCCGTCATATCTCTTTTGTGAATCTGGCCCGTAGGTCTTGGGTTAGGTGGAGAATATATAGAATGGGGAAAGAAATAAAGTACAGGCTATGGAATAAGGGAGGGGAAGAGAGTCTTGTGATTGGGGAAGGGGAAGGACAAGTGGGCCTTTCAATGGAGAGAAGAGAAGGGAGTGTAGGCCTTGCCATGGACAAAGGTGAAAAGAGTGTAGGCCTTGTAATGGGGGGGGGGGGGGAGAGTGCAGGCCTTGGGATAAGGGATGGGAAGTGGGTGTAGGCCTTGGGATGGGAAGGGAGTATAAACCTTGAGATGGGGGGTGGAAAAGGAGCCTTGGGATGGGAAGGGAGTATAGGCCTTGGGATGGGAAGGGAGTATAGGCCTTGGGATGGGGGATGGAAAAGGAGTGTAGGCCTTGGGATGGGAAGGGAGTATAGGCCTTGGGATGGGAAGGGAGTATAGGCCTTGGGATAGGAAGGGAGTATAGGCCTTGGGATGGGGGATGGAAAAGAAGTGTAGGCCTTGGGATGGGAAGGGAGTATAGGCCTTGGGATGGGAAGGGAGTATAGGCCTTGGGATGGGGGATGGAAAAGGAGTGTAAGCCTTGGGATGGGAAGGGAGTATAGGCCTTGGGATGGGAAGGGAGTATAGGCCTTGGGATGGGAAGGGAGTATAGGCCTTGGGATGGGGGATGGAAAAGGAGTGTAGGCCTTGGGATGGGAAGGGAGTATAGGCCTTGGGATGGGAAGGGAGTATAGGCCTTGGGATGGGGGATGGAAAAGGAGTGTAGGCCTTGGGATGGGAAGGGAGTATAGGCCTTGGGATGGGAAGGGAGTATAGGCCTTGGGATGGGAAGGGAGTATAGGCCTTGGGATGGGGGATGGAAAAGAAGTGTAGGCCTTGGGATGGGAAGGGAGTATAGGCCTTGGGATGGGGGGATGGGAAGGGAGCGTAGCCCTTGCAATGGAATTCATTTTACATGATATCACACAACAGACAGATTAGTCTGATCTGAATTTCCAGTCTGATCATTTACGATTCTCATCCTGCGGCTTTGGCGTCATTTCTCATATGAATTCCCTCTGCAATGGCCAGAGCATTATCTGCAAAGTTCTATTTATTATTTATATTGACTCGCAGAGAGAGGGGAGAATCCGCAGTAATGGAAACCAAAATTACATTATAGAATTGGTTCTCCTTCACCAACTTCCTCCTCCGCAGAATCTAAAGACAAATGGAAAATCTTTCCGTTCCTTTCGTAATGGGATTTGATCAATGAGAACAGTACACTTCGCTCCACCAGTAACTGACTAAACATTATAAATACACAAATTACAGCTAACATGTTGGTTGTGGTTCAGAAAACTCTCATCTCGCCTAATGGTTGAGTAAAGAGGACCAGTCATGTCTGGACTTATGTGCAAGGCTGAATATTGAGAGCTTTACCTCTACATAGAAAATATCAGGACAAATTTGACACCAGAAACATATTAACCACTTAAGCCCCGAACCAATATGCTGCCTAAAGACCCAAGGGGTTTTTACAGTTCGGGACTGCGTCGTTTAACAGACAATTGCGCGGTCGTGCGACGTGGCTCCCAAACAAAATTGGCGTCCTTTTTTCCCCACAAATAGAGCTTTCTTTTGGTGGTATTTGATCACCTCTGCGGTTTAAAACAATAATAGAGCGACAATTTTGAAAAAAATGCAATATTTTTTACTTTTTGCTATAATAAAAATCCCCCAAAAACATATATAAATTTTTTTTTTTCCTCAGTTTAGGCCGATACGTATTCTTCTACCTATTTTTGGTAAAAAAAAAAAATCGCAATAATCGTTTATCGTTGGTTTGCGCAAAATTTATAGCGTTTACAAAATAGGGGATAGTTTTATTGCATTTTTATTTTTTCTAGTTTTTTTACTACTAATGGCGGCGATCAGCGATTTTTTTCGTGACTGCCACATTATGGCGGACACTTCGGACAATTTTGACACATTTTTGGGACCATTGTCATTTTCACAGCAAAAAATGCATTTAAATTGCATTGTTTATTGTGAAAATGACAGTTGCAGTTTGGGAGTTAACCACAGGTGGCGCTGTAGGAGTTAGGGTTCACCTAGTGTGTGTTTACAACTGTAGGGGGGTGTGGCTGTAGGACTGACGTCATCGATCGAGTCTCCCTATAAAAGGGGATCACACGATCGATTCAGCCGCCACAGTGAAGCACGGGGAAGCCGTGTTTACATACGGCTCTCCCCGTTCTTCAGCTCCGGGGAGCGATCGCGATGGAGCGGCTATAAACGAATAGCCGCGCCGTCGTCCCGGATCGCTCCCCGAGGGTATCCGACCGCCGCATGTAGCATCGTTTCCCTGAATTCTTGAATCATGACAACCAACAGATACAAAGCCATCATACAATCCAACGTAAACACATTTTATGCTCACCATGACTTTATTCGCCTCATAATCAAAATTAACGACTTCACAGGCGGCATAGCAGGGCGAGATGTACTCAATGCCGTCAGAGCCGCAGATAGGGTTGAAAGCTGTGGCAGAACATCCACAATGGCTGCTGCATTCACTTACGTTGTGCCACAATCCACCACTGCAAGATAAGGGGGAACTTGTGAAATATCTGAGGGTCAGTCAACTGTCTCTAACCCAGGCATCTAAAGGCGAGCTCCACCCAAAATTAAAAAAAGAAATAAAACACGCATACTTCAAATCAGTAAGAGGCCAAGCTTCATGTCAAGTTTGTATAAATACTTTTTATGTCAACCCAAAACTTGTGGAGCTCAGAGCCAGAAGAGCGTGGCTTAAGCTTAATCACTTCAATACCGGACACTTTCACCCCCTTCCTGCCCAGACCAATTTTCAACTTTCAGCGTTGTCACATTTTGAATGGCAATTGCGTGGCCATACTTCAATGTACCCATATGACATTTTGATTTTACCCATATGACAGCTTTCATTTGGTGGTATTTAAAGTGGAGGTTCACCCAAAAACTAAATTTTTAACCTTAGATTGGGCCTAATTACGGGAAGCAGAATCAGGTGTTTTGGTTAAAATCAATGCAGTACTTTTTTGAGATAGATGTTCTCCCGCCGCTTCCGGGTATGGGCTGTGGGACTGGGCGTTCCTACTTTATTGACAGCCTTCCGACCGTCGCATACAGCGCGTCACCAGTTTCCGAAAGTAGCCGAACGACGGCGCCGCACCGACGCTCGGCAACTCGTGACGCGCTGTATGCGACCGTCGGAAGGCTGTCAATCAAATAGGAACGCCTAGTCCCGAAGACCATACCCGGAAGCGGCGGGAGAACATCTATCTCAAAAAAGGTAAGTACTGCATTGATTTTAACCAAAACACCCGATTCTGCTTCCCGTAATTAGGCCCAATCTAATGTTAAACAATTTTTTTCGGGTGAACTCCCGCTTTAATCATCACTGGGGTAGATTCAACAAGCAATTGCGTCTGCGTAACCATAGTTACGCAACGCAATTGCTTAGTTGCGCCGGCATATCGACTGCTCCTGATTCAGGAAGCTCGATACGCCGACTGCAGCCTAAGATATGACTAGTATAAGGCTCTTATGCCAGTCATATCTTAGGCTGCATTCTTACGATGGCCGCTAGGGGGCGTACCCGTAGTGGTCAGCGTATAGTATGCAAATTGCATACTAACGCCGATTCACAACCCTACGCGAGCCCTGCGTACGCAGATTACGTTGTTTCCGCGTAAGGCTGCTCCTGCTATTAACAGGGGCAGCCAATGCTACGTATACCCGTCGTTCCCGCGTCGTGAATTAAAAATTTAACGTCGTTTGCGTAAGTGAATCGTGAATGGCGCTGGACGCAATTTACGTTCACTTTGAAGCAAATGACGTCCTTGCGATGTCATTTACCGCAATGCACGTCGGGAAATTTTTTTAAATGATCCACGCCCCCTACGGGATCATTTAAATTACGCGCGCTTACGCCGGCCCCTTTTACGAAACGCCGCCGGAAATTACGGAGCAAATGCTTCGTGAATGAAGCGTAGCTCCAGTAATTTACGGAGGCGTAGCGTAAAAACGGTACGCTGCGCCGCCGTATCAGTGCGCGCCCCTAGCTGAATCTACCCCACTGTTTTTTTTTTTGCTAAATAAACAAAAAATAGACAGAAACTAAAAAATAAAAAAGTGTTTTTCTTAGCTTCTGTCATAAAATTTAGCAATAATAATAAATAATATTTCTTCATAGATTTAGGCCAAAATGTATTCTGCTACATTTCTTTGGTGAAATCAATCCAAATCAGTGTATTGTATATTATTTAGTCTATAGAAACTATATAGAGTCCAGAAACTATGGTTTATACTATATACAGTGCCTTGCGAAAGTATTCGGCCCCCTTGAACTTTGCGACCTTTTGCCACATTTCAGGCTTCAAACATATAGATATAAAACTGTAATTTTTTTTGAAGAATCAACATCAAGTGGGACACAATCATGAAGTGGAACGAAATTTATTGGATATTTCAAACTTTTTTAACAAATAAAAAACTGAAAAATTGGGCGTGCAAAATTATTCAGCCCTCTTAAAGCGGGAGTTCACCCGAATTTTTTTTTTTAACATTAGATTGATGCTCATTTTGTGAAGGGGAATCGGGTAGTTTTTTTTAAAATCGAAGCTGTACTTACTGTTTTAGAGATAGATCTTCTCCGTCGCTTCCGGGTATGGTCTTCGGGACTGGGCGTTCCTATTTGATTGACAGGCTTCCGACGGTCACATACATCGCGTCACGAGTAGCCGAAAGAAGCCGAACGTCGGTGCGGCTCTATACGGCGCCTGCGCACCGACGTTCGGCTACTTTTGGAAAATCGTGACACGCGATGGATGCGACCGTCGGAAGCCTGTCGGAAGACTGTCAATCAAATAGGAACACCCAGTCCCGCAGCCCATACCTGGAAGCGGCGGAGAAGATCGCTCTCTAAAACGGTAAGTACTGCTTCGATTTTAAAAAAACTACCCGATTCCCCTTCACAAAATGAGCCTCAATCTAATGTTAAAAATTAAGTTTTCGGGTGAACCTCCACTTTAAGTTAATACTTTGTAGCGCCACCTTTTGCTGCAATTACAGCTGTAAGTCGCTTGGGGTATGTCTCTATCAGTTTTGCACATCGAGAGACTGAAATTTTTGCCCATTCCTCCTTGCAAAACAGCTCGAGCTCAGCGAGGTTGGATGGAGAGCGTTTGTGAACAGTAGTTTTCAGTTCTTTCCACAGATTCTCGATTGTATTCAGGTCTGGACTTTGACTTGGCCATTCCAACACCTGGATATGTTTATTTGTGAACCATTCCATTGTAGATTTTGCAGATTTATGTTTTGGATCATTGTCTTGTTGGAAGACAAATCTCCGTCCCAGTCTCAGGTCTTTTGCAGACTCCATCAGGTTTTCTTCCAGAATGGTCCTGTATTTGGCTCCATCCATCTTCCCATCAATTTTAACCATCTTCCCTGTCCCTGCTGAAGAAAAGCAGGCCCAAACCATGATGCTGCCACCACCATGTTTCACAGTGGGGATGGTGCGTTCAGGGTGATGAGCTGTGTTGCTTTTACGCCAAACATAACGTTTTGCATTGTTGCCAAAAAGTTTGATTTTGGTTTCATCTGACCAGAGCACCTTCTTCCACATGTTTGGTGCGTCTCCCAGGTGGCTTGTGGCTAACTTTAAACGACCCTTTTTATGGATATCTTTAAGAAATGGCTTTCTTCTTGCCACTCTTCCATAAAGGCCAGATTTGTGTAGTATACAGGGACTGATTGTTGTCCTATGGACAGAGTCTCCCACCTCAGCTGTAGATCTCTGCAGTTCATCCAGAGTGATCATGGGCCTCTTGGCTGCATCTCTGATCAGTCTTCTCCTTGTATGAGCTGAAAGTTTAGAGGGACGGCCAGGTCTTCGTAGATTTGCAGTGGTCTGATACTCCTTCCATCTCAATATTATCGCTTGCACAGTGCTCCTTGGGATGTTTAAAGCTTGGGAAATCTTTTTGTATCCAAATCCGGCTTTAAACTTCTCCACAGCAGTATCTCGGACCTGCCTGGTGTGTTCCTTGTTCTTCATAATGCTCTCTGCGCTTTAAACGGACCTCTGAGACTATCACAGTGCAGGTGCATTTATACGGAGACTTGATTACACACAGGTGGATTCTATTTATCATCATTATTCATTTAGGTCAACATTGGATCATTCAGAGATCCTCACTGAACTTCTGGAGAGAGTTTGCTGCACTGAAAATAAAGGGGCTGAATAATTTTGCACGTCCAATTTTTCAGTTTTTTATTTGTTAAAAAAGTTTGAAATATCCAATAAATTTCATTCCACTTCATGATTGTGTCCCACTTGTTGTTTTATATCTTTATGGCTTCTTTAGAACTTCTAGATCTGACAGGCGACACTATCAAGCCTTTTGGTGTACGGTGCATCCTTCGATGAAGTTTCCAGGCCTTCTCCCAAGGTACCAGCCTCTTGCATGGCCCTCTCCAGGATAGGTCCTCCGCTTGCTTCCTTCATCAAGTGGCTTCCTTTCGCAGAACGTAAAGCGCAGGATCACCCTTTCAGCACAGGCCCCAGCCAGACAACTGGGCCCACAAAGAAGCCGCAGTCCCGGGCCAACGTGGTCTCGGAACCAGGATTCAGGACGCGCACCTCAGGTCAGGCGGGCCACGAGGCATGGGCGGACAACAGACCCCGCACCAATGGCGTCTATCCCTTAAGTACCCCTCCCCAGCATGCACAGCGGGGCGACCACTCCCACTGATTTGTTACTGAGGAGGACACTCAAAACTCCTTGACCTTGCCGCTGCCACCCTTGGCCTGGGGTGTTAACGACACCCCCAGGCGAACAATGGTGGATACTCTCAGCACAGCCATGGCTAGAACAGAGGCTAAATTGCCCTTAAATACTCTGGTCTGAGCCAAATAACAGCTCAGACCCCCACTAAATTTAAAGCAGCGCACCACACACACATATATATATATATATACTGTATATGAGAATTTATGAATCGTGATTTACTGCTTCATTTCTTGAGGCCCATAAACAGGAGAGCACAAATATCCTTCAAATGACCCCTTTTTTTTAAAGTAGGCAGTCCCAAGATATTTAGAAAGAGCCATGCCAAGTTTTTTTAAATAGTAATTTTCTGTCACAATTTTTAGAAAAATTAATAAATAAATCACTTTTTTTTTTTAGGTACTATAACAAGTGCAGTACAGCATCATCATATAACTGGTGTGGTGGTGATCAGAGATACTGATAATATTTTTTTTACATTTTTATTATTTATTTTTTATGATATTTGTTATTTTAACACACTCTGGACAGTGATTGTACATTGTGTACTCTGGGGAAGAGATCAGGATTTTTTTTTTTTTTTTTTTACACATTATGATTGCTTATATCAGTGAATTGCACTACTATAAGGCTTCATTTCCACTGGCGTTTTTACAGCCACTTTTCTGAGCGTTTTTTACAGCTTAAAAACGCCTGTCCATGTTATTCTATGGCATCATGCCCACATAGACGTTTTTGAGCTGCAAATGGCATAGGCGTTTTTAAGCTGTAAAAAAGCCTAACAACAGTGGCTGTAAAAATGCCAGTGGAAATGAAGCCTTAGCAAGCATTTTTACTGAATGAAATTGATTCAGTGTGTATTGTTGTGATTAACTGTGATTGGCCACAGCTAACCACATGATGCAGATGGGCTGTGATTGGCCCAGTCTGTATCACGTGATCACTGTGACCAATCACAGCTAGCAACGCAATTAAAGTATAGCATACAACAGTTTTTAAAGTTGGAAAACATTTGGGGGTCACCAGAAAACTGTCAGGTGGGTTAACTTTGGGCTCTGGCTCCTGTGTTACTGCTCGAGGTGCGTTCTCAGACTGTGTCATGCCCAGAGAAAATTCCTGTCTTCACAGAAAAAAATATATTTTTAAAAGCTTGTGATAATGTCACGCCTACACCTAGCGCAGGTAGTCATGTACTGTGGCTGGCTCCTGAGTTCTTCACCTATAGCAGTCCCATTTTCTATAAGGCAAGCAGGCCTACCGGCAGTGGCAGCTGGTGCACCATTTGTTTTGGGGGGGGGGGGGGGTGGCCGTTAACAAACTCAAACTTTTATCTCAGACAATATACAGTAAAACCTTGGATTGCGACCAGGGCTGGACTGGGACAAAAATGTGGCCCTGGACTTCATCCAGACTGGCCCACTTTGACAGGTCTCTCCCATGGCGGCCGGACAAACCAGCCCCCCCCTCAGCCAGCCAACCCAGATGGCCACCCAAGCCCCCTTCACTAGCCATTAGCCGTTCTACTTTATTAGAGCAGAACGGCTGGTACTGGTACTCTTATAGGCAGTACCAGTGTGGAAGCTAGACATTATTTCACCCGGGGCAAAGAATAAGTTCGGTGCCCCCCCCTTAATGGGACAAGATTAGGCAAAAGTGAGAAACTCCCAGGCCATAGCTGTTGAGTCAGCTGTCTGTCCCCTCCCCCATGCTCCTTCTGTTCCCCTCCATGCTCCTCTGTCGCCCCGCCTGCTCCTCTGGACCTCTCCCTGCTTCTCTGTTCCCCCACATGCTTCTCTGTTTCCCTCCCAGGTGAGCGTTGTAGGGAGGGAGAGGAGGTCAGCTCTTTGGGGAGGGAGAAAGAGAGGAGCGGAGGGGGGCGGCAGTCCGCTGTCACTGAAGCCAGCCCACTGAACAATCGGCCCACCGAGAAGCTCCCAGTAGTCCCGATGACCAGTCCATCCCTGGTTGCGAGCGTAATTCATTACAGAAACATGCTTGTAATCCAAAGCACTTGTATATTAAAGCGAATTTCCCCATAAGAAATAATGGAAATTCAAATTATTCATTCCACAACCATTTATTCATAGGTCCTTCAGTTTATAATCCATATAATAAGATTATAGCAATGTGATTTGGTTGTGTAACCATAATAAAATGTCCATCCACAAATGGAAGCCTCCGCAAGGGTATTAGAAGCAAAATCCAGCAGGAGCTCCCGAGTATAAAAGAGAAGAGAGGCGCCTCTAAGGCCTCGTACACACGACCGAACAAGTCCACTGAAACTGGTCTGGCGGACCAGTTTCCGCGGACATGTTCGGTCGTGTGAAGGGCCGACCGGACAATTTTCCGGTGGATCGGACAGGTTTCCAGCGGACAAAAGTTTCTTAGCATGCTAAAAAACATGTCCGCTGGAAGCCTGTACGTTGGACATGTTCGGTCGTCTGTACGACTTACGGGACATGTCCGCTCGGCCGAAAGCCCTTGCATGCGTCGAAGTGATTCGACGCATGCGTGGAAGCATTGACCTTCCAGGGTCGCGCACGTCGGCCGCGTCATCGGCGCGGCCACGTCACAGCGTATCGTGTCCGCGGGAAATTTGGTCTGATGGTGTGTACAGCCATCAGACCAAATGATCCCAGTGGACATGTCCGATGAAAACGGTCCGCGGACCGTTTTCATCGGACAGATCCGGTCGTGTGTACGAGGCCTAAGTGTAGCAAAATGTTGCTAAATGTTGTACCTTCATTAAATGTAACCATATTGCTACACTTAGAGGCGCCTCGCTTTTCTTTTACACTCGGTTGTGACATGGCACTACCTGTATATCAAGACATCACTTGTATATCAAGTCAAAATTAATGTTGCTTGTCTTGTAAAACGCTCTCAAACCAAGTTACTCTCAAACCAAGGTTTTACTGTATAGTGGAGGTCTAAGATCCAATGATTGTTCACATCTACGGGGTCCAATTGCTGATTGTAGTTTTAGCCCCATGCCCCACCCCCTAGGGGCAGGTGGGATAGTCCACTTCCTGTAAATTGTGTTCCTTTTATTTTCTGTGAATGTTTGTCTTGTCTGCCATCTTTTGTAGCTTTTTGTATACATTTAGGGCCAGATTCACGTAGAATCGCGGCGGCGTAACTTATCCTATTTCATCGCAAGTGCCTGATTCACCAAGCACTTGCGATGAAAACTACGCCCGCGGCCTCCGGCGTAAGGTGGGCCAATTTAAATGGGCGTGTGCCATTTAAATTAGGCGCGCTCCCGTGCCGGACCTACCGCGCATGCTCTGTTTCCGAACTTTCGCCGTGCTTTGCGTGCCGTGACGTCATTTTTTTGAACGGCGACGCGCGTAGCGTACTTCCGTATTCCCGGACGGCTTACGCAAACGACGTTGATTTTTAAATTTCGACGCGGGAACGACGGCCATACTTTAGACAGCAATACACTTGCTGACTAAAGTTAAGGCACCAAAAAAAAAGTGTAACTTTGCGACGGGAAACTTGACTACGGACGACGTAGCGAACGCGAAAAACCGTTGTGGATCCGCCGTAACTCCTAATTTGCATACCCGACGCTGGTTTACGACGCAAACTCCCCCCAGCGGCGGCCGCGGTACTGCATCCTAAGATCCGACAGTGTAAAACAATTACACCTGTCGGATCTTAGGGATATCTATGCGTAACTGATTCTATGAATCAGTCGCATAGATAGAAACAGGGATACGACGGTGTATCAGGAGAAACGCCGTCGTATCTCAGTTGTGAATCTGGCCCTTACTGCCTGCCTTTGGGTATATTATCCTTGAGGATGCCAAGGACGTATCCTACAAGTCACGGCAATCTAAATGGTTAAAAATTAACTCATGGCCACAATCTTACAAAGTGGAATAATAAAAAAAACAACAACAGGGGTATTATTAACCTTTCCCTGCGCTTTCTAAAACCAAAACAGTTTTGGCAATTGTTACACTTTAACCTTCTGACAAATTAGATGGAAATGGTGAAGGGAAAGGCTTCTGCCTGACTGGTTACCTGATGTTCGGGTCGGCGTTCGTACTGGCGAACTGCTGGGTGGAACATCCGAGGAAGAGCAGTGGGAAAGCGAAGAGGATGCAGCACAACATGCCGATAACGCACATGGCTCCACACTGCCTAGGCGATAACTGGAACCTCTTCATGATCACTCCACCCACAACTATACCGGCCATGGCTCCAGGGATGTTCACTGAACCTGTGGAGAGTAAGAGGAGAAGCACTAACACCCTGCATGATGTGTGGGGGCTGGGTACAATTTACCTCTGTATGTTTCATAGGCAGGATTGGGAAATTCTCAGATTGTAGGAAATGTTTCAGGACATGATGTTTCAGTTGGCCGAAAATAATGAAAACACAACCAGAAAGGAAGCTTTGGCTATGGCCCTTCGTCTATGGCAGGGGTCTCCAAACTTTCTTAAAACACGCGCTAGTTTACTATTCTTCAGATTTTAGGGGGGCAAGATTGTGGCCAGTGGTAGTAAATAATGGGCCAGATCCACGTAGACCGGGCGCATCTTAACTTTCCCGATTTAAGTTACACCGCCGCAATTTTTCCAAGTTAGTGCCCGATCCACAAAGCACTTACCTGGAAATTTGCAGCGGTGTAACTTAAATCCGTCCGGCGCAAGGCGGGCCCAATCGAATGGGGCGAGTCCCATTTAAATTAGACGCGCTCCCGCGCCGGACGTACTGCGCATGCTCCGTCGGGTAAATTACCCGACGTGCATTGCGCTAACTGACGTCGCACCGACGTCATTTGCTTAGACTTTAACGTAAATGACGTCCAGCGCCATTCAAGGACGTCTTACGCAAATGACGTTGATGTTTAAATTTCGACGCGGGAACGACGGCCATACTTAACATGGCTTAAGAGAACTAGGGCTCAGCCCTAGTTTTACGCGGCGTAACCCGACGGAAACTACGTAGATTTAGATCGACGGGCCGTTCGGAACGTTCGGGGATCGCCGTAAGTCTTCATTTGCATATTCTACGCCGGCCGCAATGGCCTCGCCACCTAGCGGCCGGCCTAGAATTGCATCCTTAAGATCCGACAGTGTAATTCAATTACACCTGTCGGATCTTAGGGCGAGCTATGCGTAACTGATTCTATGAATCAGTCGCATAGTTAGAAACAGAAATACGACGGCGTATCAGTAGATACGCCGTCGTATCTCGTTTGTGGATCTGGCCCAATGTTCTGGCATCAGTGGGAGTATACAATGCCCCTTTTTTGGTGTCAGTGGGAGGAAGTAATGTCCCATCATTGCTGTCATTGGTCCCATCATTGATGTTGTTGGGAGGAATTATGCCCCATCATTGGTGTCATTATCCCATTGTTGGTATAAGTGGGAGGAATTATACCCCATTTCTGGTGCTAGTGGATGAAATAGTACCTTAAGGGCCAGATAAAAGCAAGCAAATGGCTGCAGATTGGAGAGACTACTGGTCTATGGCACCTAATCTGTGCCCTTATGTGCTTATGTTGCCCATTCCTCTAATGAGCATCTCCCCAATGGTGGGGAATCAATACCCAATTCTTTGGCAGCAGAATATTACTTCTAAAGAGCAAAGGGAGATGCCATATAGTATCTATGGAACCTCTCTCTCCCAGTTCAATTCAAATTCATTTTATTGGCAGGACCAAGGGCCAAATTCACAAAACAGATACGACGGCGTATCTCCTGATACGCCGTCGTATCTCTGAGATACGATTGTCATATCAATGCGACTAATTCATAGAATCAGTTACGCATAGATAGCCCTAAGATCCGTCAGGTGTAACTGTGTTACACCGTCGGATCTTAGGCTGCAATTCTAGGCCGGCCGCTAGGTGGTGATTCCATTGCGGTCGGCGTAGAATATGCAAATGACTAGTTACGGCGATTCACGAACGTCCGCTTTGCCCGTCGATCTAAATTTACGTCGTTTCCGTAGCGATACGCGTCGTAAAGTTAAGGCTGCCCTCTAGGTGGTCTAGCCAATGTTAAGTATGGCCGTCGTTCCCGCGTCGAAATTTGAAAATTCACGTCGTTTGCGTAAGTCGTCCGTGAATGGCGCTGGACGCCATTTACGTTAACGTCGAAACCAATGACGTCCTTGCGACGTCATTTAGCCCAATGCACGTCGGGTAATTTGACGGACGGAGTATGCGCAGTACGTTCGACTCGGGAACGCGCCTAATTTAAATGGTGCCCGCCCCATTTGAATTAGGCGGGCTTGCGCCGAGCGGATTTACGTTACACCGCCGCAAGTTTACAGGTAAGAGCTTTGTGAGTCAGGCACTTACGCTGTAAACCTGCGGCGGTGTAACGTAAATGGGATACGTTACGCCGCCGCAGCGTAACGTATTTGTACCTGAATGTGGCCCCAAATGCTTTTTAGTTGCCACAGCAATCGAGGAGTAAGATTGGGGAATATTTAGGACATTATGAAAGGTAAATGATAATATAAGGGAATAGCAGGTTAGTCTAGGGAGATTATCAGGGGTATGGTATAATAGAAAGGATAGAGGTTGTGCCCAGGTAGGGGATTCAGAAGTCCTTGGTTTCTCATTATGGCCATTCAATCTGTGACACGTTGTCATATATTGTGCATCTTTTTTACCCCTGGGCTCCTTATCTCCCAATAGAATGTGAAGTTTCTTTTTCTCTTCTATAGAAGTAATGTCCGGAATGAGTCTCTGACCAAGAGTGCCCCTCACTGCTGAGTACTTAGGACACCATAGCAGGAAGTAGAAGACCTCATCCTCCAGGGCCCCTTGGTCATACCACTGGCACAGTCTACTCTCTTTGGGTTTATAGGTCCGCCTATGCCACCCTGATTTGACTTCCAAAATGTGGGTCTTTCTGTCTGTCTTTTGGGTCATCTCCATGAATGGGGCCAGTTTGTAGGCTTTTTGCAGTAACTGTTATTATTTTACGCCTCCATTCTCGCACATAATATTCTTTGGAATCATTCACTAAGGGCCAGATTCTGAAAGGACTTACGACGGCGCAGCGCCATGTACGCCGTCGTAAGTCCTAATCCGACCCGTCGTATCTATGCGCCTGATTCTTAGAATCAGTTACGCATAGATATCCATTAGATCCGACAGGCGTAAGTCTCTTACGCCGTCGGATCTTAACTACATTTTTTTGTTGACCGCTAGGTGGCGCTTCCGTCGCATTCCGTGTCGAGTATGCAAATTAGCTAGATACGCGAATTCCCGAACGTACGCGCGGCCGACGCAGTAAAGTTACGACGTTTACGTTAGGCTTTTCCCGGCGTTTAGTTGCCCCTGCTATATGAGGCATAAGTGCGGCGTAGCAATGTTAAGTATGGCCGTCGTTCCCGCGTCAAAATTTGAAAAAGTTACGTCGTTTGCGTAAGTCGTCCGTGAATGGGGCTGGACGTCATTTACGTTCGCGTCGAAAACCAATGACGTCCTTGCGGCGTACTTTGGAGCAATGCACACTGGGAAATTCCACGGACGGCGCATGCGCCGTTACGCAAAAACGTCAATCACGTCGAGTCACAGTAGTTTTACATAAAACACGCCCCCCTGATCCAAATTTGAATTAGGCGGGCTTACGCCGGCCGATTTACGCTACGCCGCCGCAACTTACGGAGCAAGTGCTTTGAGAATACAGCACTTGCCCGTCTAAGTTGCGGAGGCGTGACGTAAAGCGGATACGTTACGCCCGCACAAAATTACGCCGCTGACTGAGAATCTGGCCCTATGCATTTATTTTAATTTTTTCAGGCCGCATTGATGAGACTTTTTAGATGGACAACGTGCTGAAGAGTTGATAAATGTGGCTTGAATTGGCCGTGGTTGATCAGTTAGGCTTTACCGTGGTATGGGTTGGCCCTGTTGCTTGATAGATGGTCCCAGTATGATAATGCCCTCTTCTTTATTGCAAGCAGTAAGGGAAATTTGCCCAGCTCAGCTTGGCAAGCACTGTTGGAGGATCACCAATTGACTTGGACAGGGGAGGGCTAGCAGGGGGGGCAGGGTGGAAATCTCCCCCCGGGCTGGTGACACTATGCACAGTCACCGGCCGCCACTACCAAATGTTGTTTTTGCAGAGCAGGAATGCCTGCTGGAGCTCTGTTAACACAGGTCACAGCCGCTGCTCACCTCCCACTGTGCAGCCGTGCCTGTGTCAGCTCCGAGGTAGATGGCTGCAGAGCTGAGCTATGTCTCGTCTCACACATAGCTCAGCCTCAGCGCACCCCAGCACTGACATCCCCTTCTCTCTCTGCACAGACACGAGGACTCTGATGTAAGGGGGGCCTCGATCCATCATTTTTCCACGCTCTATGGGACACTTGACTGGACTTGCCCCCCCGGCCTAAGGCTGCCAGCCCTCTCCTGGACTTGGAGGAGGCGCTTGCAGAATTCCAAAGGTAATATTTTCTCTCTTTATCCCTCTCTCTCTCTTTCTCTATCTCTTTCCCTTCCTCCATTCTCCCAACCTCCACAGCTCTGGAACTCACCAATCAATAGGTTGGCTAAGGATGCCGTGATGGTGAACTGTCTCTCTAGGAACTTGGCCATGAAGGTCGCCAGTCCGCACACCATGGCCGAGAGGTTTGCTTGAGCCATGACCACCAATAAGTAAATCGGGTTCTTCAAGGTCCTGAGCAAAACTTTGGGGAAGACTGCAAAAAAAGATGGAAAATAGGAGAGCTGAGTTACATGTGTGATAAGGAAATCAAAAACCTCTGCACATGGTGAGCGGCTTTGAAGGTTTATTTAGAAGAAATTAATTACATACAAAGTGAAAGTAAAGATCAGAAAGCGATCAGAAAGAAGACACGTGGAGGTCGGACATAGTACCAAGACCTCAAGTCTTCACCGAAATCCAGGATTTTAAGCTCTAATCCTACAACAAGCTTCCGCATACAACTTCTCAAATATAAATGTTTTTAGCACATTCACTTAAGAATTTGCACAAGTAATTACAAGAGACATTGGCCCAGATTCACAAAGGGCTTACGACGGCGCAACGCCATGTACGCCGTCGTAAGTCCTAATCTGGGCCGTCGTATCTATGCGACTGATTCTTAGAATCAGTTACACATAGATATCCATTAGATCCGACAGGCGTAAGGCTCTTACGCCGTCGGATCTTAAATGCAATTTTGTTTTGTCCGCTAGGTGTCGCCTCCGTCGTTTTCCCCGTCGAGTATGTAAATTAGCTAGATAAGCGAATTCCTGAACGTACGCGCGGCCGGCGCAGTAAAGTTACGACGTTTACATTAGGCTTGTCCCGGCGTAAAGTTGCCCTTGCTATATGAGGCGCAACCAATGTTAAGTATGGCCGTCGTTCCCGCGTCGAAATTTATAAATTTACGTTGCTTGCGTAAGTCGTCCGTGAATGGGGCTGGACGCCATTTACGTTCAAGTCAAAACCAATGACGTCCTTGCGACGTCATTTGGAGCAATGCACCCTGGGATATTTTACGGACGGCGCATGCGCAGTACGTTCTGCGCGGGAACGCGCTTAATTTAAATGCTACACGCCCCCTACACGCCGGGTGATTTGCGCTACGCCACCTCAACTTTACAGTTCAGTTCTTTGTGAATAAAGCACTTGCCTGAAAAACTTGCGGCGGCGTAACGTAAATGAGATACGTTACGCCCGCCCTAAGTTACGCCATTCTACGAGAATCTGGGCAATTGATTTCTGTTATTCTGGAACACCTTATCAATTTGACCACGTCCCAAACTCTGACTCCCCGTACACACGAGAGGATCCATCCGCTGGAATTGATCCGCGGACCGGCTCCAGCGGATAGATCCTATGGTGTGTACAATCCAGCGGATCTGTTTCCGCGGATTTTTATCCCCTGGGATGGATTTCAAGCGGATAAAAATTTGAAGACATGCTTTCAAATCTATCTGCTTGAATCCATCCCAACGGATTGATCCGCTGGTCTGTACAGACTCACCGGATCAATCCGTCCGAATGGATCCCCCGCATAATGATTCGACGCATGCGTGGAATTCCTTTTATGACAGCGTCGCCCACGTCGCCGCATCATCATCGCGGCGACGTCGCGACACGTCATCGCGAGGGGATTTCGGCGCGGATTTCGATCCGATGGTGAGTACACTCCATCGGATCCAAATCCTCGCAAATCCTCGAGAAGATTTATCCGCGGAAACGGTCCGGTGGACCATATCCGCGGAGAAATCCTCTCGTGTGTACTAGGCCTGAAATGCTCTGCTGCAGAGCGTGGAGACTAAATATATCTTAACATTGCACATCAGGATCTAGCATGTGAATCTGTTATATAAAGAACCTAACATTAGCATATAACCTATTATTGTCATTTAATCATTTGTAACCCCTTTTTTTCCAAAAGGACGGCTGCAGCCATGACCCCAGTTATGTTTTTGTTAGCTGGCAATGCTGAAAAAAATGTAAAAGCAGTCTGAGCGGCTAAAAAGATGCAGGATTACTTTTACTTTCGGTAGAAGGGGGACACCCCCCCACCCCACGACATGCCCCACCCGCCGCCTTCCTAGGCTCTTCTGTCCCACCAGGGGGCCCGAGACTGACCATAGACATTACCGAGCACTGGAACTTTTCTGATCCTCTGTAAGGTCTAAGAAATCAGAAGCGATGAGTACTTTGTCACTTTTGGTTTCGATCTAATGTAAACAGGCCTGTGAAAGCGTCTGATCAAACTGACCTTGGTTTTTAAGGGAAGAGGAGAGATCTGGGGCCAGATCCTCAAACGAATTACGCCGGCGTATCTATGGATACGCCGCGTAATTTCAAAGTTCCCCCGTCGTATCTCTGTTTTGTATCCACAAAACAAGATACGACGGAATCTGGGCTCGATCCGACAGGCGTACGTCTTAGCACGCCGTCGGATCGTAGGTGCATATTTACGCTGGCCGCTAGGTGGCGTTTCCGTCTAATTCCGCGTCGAGTATGCAAATTAGCTAGATACGGCGATCCACGAACGTATGTCCGGCCGGCGCATTTTTTTACGTCGTTTGCGTTCGACTTTTTCCGGCGTATAGTTACCCCTGCTATATGAGGCGTATCCAATGTTAAGTATGGCCGTCGTTCCCGCGTCAAATTTTGAAAATGTTACGTCGTTTGCGTAAGTTGTTCGCGAATAGGGCTTTGCGTAGAATGACGTCACCATCGTAAGCATTGGCTTGTTCCGGTTTAATTTCGAGCATGCGCACTGGGATACCCCCACGGACGGCGCATGCGCCGTTCAAAAAAACGTCATTTACGTTGGGTCACGACGTATTAACATAAAACACGCCCCCATCACATACATTCTTTTCTGTTTAGTTATGAATGGACAGAGTCAGTGATCAGTACTGATCACTGACTCTGTTCATTCAGAGAAGGAAGGGGCTGGTAAAAGACATATTTAAAGGATAAGCTCACCTTTTATAACATGTTACACCAGTATTCAGGGTTTGACATGTAACATTTTACTACTGTGACAGCAAGCCAGGGATCTTCTCACCGCACCTGCTGTCACAAGTTTTTTTTAAAACGCAGCCTTGTGGGGCTCCACCCACCCGACCGTGTCATTCATTCACAGAGTTCTATGAATGGGAAACTGCAAGTACCAAAGGTCTTTGCTGTTGAGTATTCTAAGGCCCCGTACACACGACAGAGGAACTCGACGTGCTTGGCACGTCGAGTTCCTCGTCTCGTTTTGGGATGAAGCCGCCGAGGAGCTCGGCGGGCCGCCTTCTCCTATAGAACAACGCGGCCAACGAGAAAATAGAGAACATGTTCTCTATTTTCTCGTCGAGCTCCTCGGCGGCTCCATCGAGCCAAAACTGTACAGACGACAGAGATTCTCGGCAGAATCCGGGTTTTGACCGAGTTTCTCGGCGAATTCTGCCGAGAATCTCTGTCGTGTGTACGAGGCCTCAGTAGTACCTGTGAAAGTGGGCTGTGTTTCTTCTCTTCAGCCACTAGATACCATGGGACATAGGCACAACGAAAAGAGTTTACTGACTAATATGATTGAACAAAGTCTTCTGCCTAGATTCACATACATGGCCGCAACTTTAAGGCGGCGTAGCTTAAGGCATTTAAGCTACGCCGCCGTAAGTTAGCGAGGCAAGTACATGATTCACAATGTACTTGCCTGCTAAGTTACGGCGGCGTAGCCTAAAGCGGGCGGGCGTAAGGGCGCCTAATTCAAATTTGTCTAAGGGGGTGTGTTTTATGCTAATGGAGCTTGACCTGACGTTTTTCTTCAACTGCGCATGCGCCGGGCGCCTACATTTCCCAGTGTGCATTGCGGCTAAGTACGCCGCACGGGCCTATTGATTTCGACGTGGACGTAAACGACGTAACCCCTATTCACGGACGACTTACGCAAACGACGTAAAAATTTAGAATTTCGATGCGGGAACGGCGGCCATACTTTTACATTGGCTACACCACCTAGGGCCAAGCTTTAACTTTAGGCGGCCTATCTCTTACGTAAACGGGGTAAATGTACTGCGGCGGCCGGGCGTACATTCGTGAATAGGCGTATCTAGTGATTTGCATATTCTACGCCGACCGCAATGGAAGCGCCACCTAGCGGCCAGCAGAAATATTGCAACCTAAGATAGGACGGCGCAAGCCGTCGTATCTTAGATATGTTAAAGCGCATCTCTGTTTGAGAATACTTTTAAACATAAGTCGGCGTAGATTCTGAGTTAGGTCGGCTTATCTGTAGATAAGCCGGCCTAACTCTTTCTGAATCTAGCTATTCATTTTTAAAGCAGAGTGAAAGAGAGATGAGAGCTCATCACTGTGCTGCTTCTCCTTTCACAGTGCAGTCAAAGGCTGGGGAAGGAGAGGCGGAGACACGGGTCCATGAAAACTGAGGACATCTTGTGGCAGAGAAGAAGTACTGTGGGTCACAGCTTCAGATTAAAGGTATTGCAGCAAAAGTTTATTTTTTAATTTATCTTTTATTGGGCTATTTATTTTTAAACTTCTGCTTGAACTGAATCTTTCATTTTGCCCGGCACAGGTTCACTTTAAGCCTTCAAGCCATGAAGCCTTGGCTGCTAATGACGTCAGAGGGAGAACTCGCGGGATACGACAATGACACTCCAATGCATTTCCAGTATAATGTACAGAATATCAGCATCGCAAACAGCCGGAGCTGAAGGCAGATGTGTTAATTAAACGATTCCCGTGAGGACTAGACAAGTCCTCACACCTTAGTCCTGAGGGATCCCGACACCATCTGTGGACTGCACAGAGGACACCTGGATTTCCTCTACTGCGACGATGGAAGTGGGCTGCTTCCCCAGGGAATCGGCCAACCGCAGATTGTGCAAATCAGAAATAGTCCGGTGGTGTGAAGGAACGTTAGAAGGACAGAGAGACGCTTCCTCCTCCTCCAGGAAAACGTATGTGATCAATGGAAGGGGAAACACATGCTAAATATTTCGGGGCAGATCCACAAAGCGAGTACGCCGGCGTATCTACTTTCAAATTACCCGCGTCGTATCTTTGTTTTTAATCCTCAAAACAAGATACGACGGCTTCTGGGTTTGATCCGACAGGCGTACGTCTTCGTACGCCTTCGGATCTAAGATGCAATTCTTCGGCGTCCGCTGGGTGGCGTTCCCGTCGTAATCCGCGTCGAGTATGCAAATTAGCTATTTCCGACGATCCACGAACGTACGAGCGGCCGTCACATTCTTTTATGTCGTCTCTAGTCGGCTTTTTCCGGCGTATAGTTAAAGCTGCTATTTGGTGGCGTACGCAATGTTAAGTATGGCCGTCGTTCCCGCGTATAATTTAAAAATAAAAAATTTGTTTGCGCAAGTCGTCCGTGAATCGGGATGGACGTCCTTGTGACGACATTTAGCGCAATGCACGGCGGGAAATTTAGGGACGGCGCATGCGCAGTTCGTTCGGCGCGGGGACGCGCTTCATTTAAATGAAACACGCCCCCCTACTCGCCGATTTGAATTAGGCACCGTTACGCCGCGAGAGATACACTATGCCGCCGTAACTTACGGCGCAAATTCTTTCAGGATTCAAACCAAAAAAAGTAAGTTACGGCGGCGTAGCGTATCTCAGATACGCTGCGCCGGGGC
Organism: Rana temporaria; assembly: GCF_905171775.1. Lineage (NCBI taxonomy): Eukaryota > Metazoa > Chordata > Amphibia > Anura > Ranidae > Rana > Rana temporaria. Next base: position 17,838,274 of record NC_053490.1, read on the forward strand.
AGATCTTTGTGGATCTGCCCCTTCATATTTAACGTGATTGTGTCCCATGGGAAGCTTGATCAAAGTCTATCAATGTATGGAATAAAAAAAAAAAAATTCTGTAGCTGGTTACAATCTGGTTGTACAATCTTGTTTTGTTTTACCAAAACTATGTACAGTAAAACCTTGGTTTGCGAGCCTAATTCGTTCCAGAAACATGCTTGTAATCCAAAGCACTTGTATATAAAAGCATTTATTTACAGAGTATAAAAGAGAAGAGAGGCGCCTCTAAGGCCTCGTACACACGACCGAACATGTCCGCTGAAACTGGTCCGGCGGACCAGTTTCCGCGGACATGTTCGGTCGTGTGTATGGCCGACCGGACAATTTTCCGGCGGATCGGACAGGTTTCCAGCGGACAAATGTTTCTTAGCATGCTAAGAAACATGTCCACTGGAAGCCTGTCCGTCGGACATGTTCGGCCGTCTGTACGACTCACCGGACATGTCCGCTCGGCCAAAAGCCCTCGCATGCGTCGAAGTGATTCGACGCATGCGTGGAAGTAAAGATAAGGAGAGGGAGAGAGAGCAGGAGAATGGAGAGAAGGAGAGAGAGGGCGGGAGTATAAAAATACAGAGAGGGAGGGGGCCGGAGAATAAAGATAAGGTGAGAGAGGGTAGAAAAATAAAGATAAGGAGAGAGAGGGCGGGAGAATAAAGATAAGGAGAGAGAGGGCGGGAGAATGAAGAGGAGAGAGGGTGGGAGAATGAAGAGGAGAGAGGGTGGGAGAATGGAGAGAAGGCAAGAGAGGGCAGGAGAATAATGATAAGGAGAGAGAGGGTGGGAGAATGAAGAGGAGAGAGGGTGGGAGAATGAAGAGGAGAGAGGGTGGGAGAATGAAGAGGAGAGAGGGTGGGAGAATGAAGAGGAGAGAGGGTGGGAGAATGAAGAGGAGAGAGGGTGGGAGAATGGAGAGAAGGCAAGAGAGGGCAGGAGAATAATGATAAGGAGAGAGAGGGCGGGAGAATGAAGAGGAGAGAGGGTGGGAGAATGAAGAGGAGAGAGGGTGGGAGAATGGAGAGAAGGCAAGAGAGGGCAGGAGAATAATGATAAGGAGAGAGAGGGCGGGAGAATGAAGAGGAGAGAGGGTGGGAGAATGAAGAGGAGAGAGGGTGGGAGAATGAAGAGGAGAGAGGGTGGGAGAATGAAGAGGAGAGAGGGCGGGAGAATGAAGAGGAGAGAGGGTGGGAGAATGGAGAGAAGGCAAGAGAGGGCAGGAGAATAATGATAAGGAGAGAGAGGGCGGGAGAATGAAGAGGAGAGAGAGGGCGGGAGAATGAAGAGGAGAGAGAGGGCGGGAGAATAAAGATAAGGAGAAAGAGGGCGGGAAAATTAAGATAAGGAGAGAGAGGGTGGGAGAATAAAAAGGAGACAGAGGGCAGGAGAATGAAGGTAAGGAGAGAGAGGGCAGGAGAATGAAGGTAAGGAGAGAGAGGGCGGGAAAATGAAGATACGGAGAGAATGAGCAGGAGAATGAAGATAAGGAAAGAGAGGGCAGGAAAATGAAGATACGGAGAGGAAGGGCAGGAGAATGAAGATAAGGAGAGAGAGGGCGGGAGAATGATCTTCCTCCACTCCCCACCCAGTAGTAGCCGGGGGCCTGGAGAGTAAGACTTGACAGGCTTTGAAGTGGGCGGCGGCGGCGATGGGCAGAGTGACGCTGATTGGCGCTATTACTAGTAAATAAAAAATATTTTCCCAGATTTCATTTTAAAAATCTGGTCACCTTATCCTGGAGAAAATCTGTTTAAGGTATTGCACACACTGGGCCGGATTCAGGTAGATCAGCGGATCTTTATATCCACGTAATCTATCTGATTTAAGATCCGCCGCCGCTGCAAGTTTTAGAGGCAAGTGGGTAATTCACAAAACACTTACCTCCAAACTTGCGGCGGCGTATCTTAAATCCCCCGGCGGAATTCAAATTCCGCGGCTAGGGGGAGTGTAGCATTTAAATCAGGCACGTCCCCGTGCCGATTTAAATGCGCATGCATCGTCCGCGAATTTTCCCGACGTGCATTGCTCCCAATGACGTCGCTAGGTTTGGGCGTGAGCGTAACTTGCGTCCAGCGCTTTGGAGAATCGACGTACGCAAACGGCGTTAAAAATTTGACGCGGGAACGACGACCATACTTAACATAGGATACGCCACCTAGGGGGCATGTTTATCTTTACGCCGGGAAAACCCTTACGTAAACGGCGTAAAGTGACTGCGTCGGGCCCGCGTACGTTCGTGAATTGGCGTATCTCGCTGATTTACATATTCTCGGCGTAAATCAGCAAGAACGCCCCCGGCGGCCATTTTAAAATTGCAGTTAGGATCCGACGGTGTAACACAGTTACACCTGTCGGATCTTAGGCATATCTATGCGTAACTGATTCTATGAATCAGGCGCATAGATACGACCGGCAGAACTCAGAGATACGACGTCGTATCAGGAGATACACCGTCGTATCTCTTTGAGAATCTTGCATGCAAGTACCAGTTTCCTAGAAATATGTTTTATCTCTACATTCTACTCCTCCATCAGCAGCGCAGTGATTGGACGATGAAGAGGTGACACACCTTTGATAAACTTGCCCAGAGAGACCTGTTCCTTTGGATCTGGTTTATTTTTAAAGGCATCCATCAGTCCAGGTTTGCTATCCTCTGCGCCCTCACTGGTGACCTGCTGAAAAAAAAAATGAATACATGACAATATGTGGATTATTCCCATTGGGTTAAAAATAATAAAAAATTAGCAGCCATTCATGCGTACAAAAATCTTATATACTGTAAAGGAGAATGTCAAGGTTATTTATCATTACTGGCGTCATCAAGTCCTCCACAAAGGCCACATTACAGCACATCAGTGATTCTAATAACTGGGAGTCTGAGAGAAATGCATTACAGGGGAATTATAATGGGCTTGGGTCTGCTTTATTTGTTACAGATTAAATTAAAATATATGAAAAAAAATTAAATATAAAAATAAGTCCTTGACTCTTTACTTTAAAAGCAGCGGCATGCACTATGTGCATGTTTGCAGATAGTTGGGGGTACAGGGCATTTCTCAGCAATGTCAGGAAATGTTCCCCACATGACTTGCCTTATAATTGAGGAGGGGACCAGAGCCATGGCCCCCAGGTCAATTTGCAGAGTAAAGTTCCTCTTTATTTCTAATAAATAAAAGAAGACATCAGGCTAAATTTGGAAAGATTAACCACTTAAGGACCGGACCAATATGCTGCTAAATGACCCAAGGGGTTTTTACAATTTGGCACTGCGTCGCTTTAACAGACAATTGCGCAGTCGTGCGATGTGGCTCCCAAACAAAATTGGTGTCCTTTTTTCCCCACAAATAGAGCTTTCTTTTGGTGGTATTTGATCACCTCTGCGGTTTTTATTTTTTGCGCTATAAACAAAAATAGAGCGACAATTTTGAAAAAAATGCAATATTTTTTACTTTTTGCTATAATAAATATCCCCCAAAAACATATATAACATTTTTTTTTCCCTCAGTTTAGGCCGATACGTATTCTTCTACCTATTTTTGGTAAAAAAAATCGCAATAAGCGTTTATCGGCTGGTTTGCGCAAAATTTATAGCGTTTACAAAATAGGGGATAGTTTTATTGCATTTTTATTATAATAATTTTTTTTTACTACTAATGGCGGCGATCAGTGGTTTTTTTTCGTGACTGCGACATTATGGCGGACACTTCGGACAATTTTGACACATTTTTGGGACCATTGTCATTTTCACAGCAAAAAATGCATTTAAATTGCATTGTTTATTGTGAAAATGACAGTTGCAGTTTGGGAGTTAACCACAGGGGGCGCTGTAGGAGTTAGGGTTCACCTAGTGTGTGTTTACAACTGTAGGGGGGTGTGGCTGTAGGTCTGACATCATCGATCGAGTCTCCCTAATAAAAGGGATCACTCGATCGATGCAGCCGCCACAGTGAAGCACGGGGAAGCCTTGTTTACATACGGCTCTCCCCGTTCTTCAGCTCCGGGGAGCGATCGCGACGGAGCGGCTATAAACGAATAGCCGCGCCATCGTCCCGGATCGCTCCCCGCGGGAATCCGACCGCCGCATGTAGCGGGGGGGTCCCGATCGGATAGATTCAAGTACCTATGCCTAAACTTGCGGCGGTGTAGCTTAGTGTGTTTAGGCTACGGCGCCGTAAGCTAGCTAGGCAAGTACATGATTCACAATGTACTTGCCTGCTAAGTTACAGCGGCGTAGCCTAAATCGGCGAGCGTAACGGCGCCTAATTCAAATGTGTTTGGGGGGTGTGTTTTATGTTAATAGTGCTTGACCTTACGTTTTTTTACATTTTTTGCGAACTGCGCATGTGCCGGGCGCATACATTTCTCAGTGTGCATTGCGGCTAAGTACGCCGCACGGGCCTATTGATTTTGACGTGGACGTAAACTACGTAAATCCCGATTCACGGACGACTTACGCAAACGACGTAAAAAAATTCGAATTTCGACGCGGGAACGGCGGCCATACTTGACATTACTATTCCACTAGGGCCTAGCTCTAACTTTACGCGGTCTATCTCTTACGTAAACGGCGTAAAAGTACTGTGTCGGCCGGGCGTACGCTCGTGAATCGGCGTATCTCCTCATTTACATATTCTACGCCGACCGCAATGGAAGCGCCACCTAGCGGCCATCCAAAATATTGCAATCTAAGATAGGACGGCGCAAGCCATCGTATCTTAGATATGTTTAAGCGTATCTCTGTTTGAGCATACGCTTAAACATAAGTCGATGTAGATTCTGAGTTAGGTCGGCTTATCTAGTGATAAGTCGGCCTAACTCTTTCTGAATCTACCTATAAATTCCTTATTTTAACTATGTGACTATCATTTTTTAATCTCATTGGACTAATAACCTTCCATTTTAACCCTTACATGCCTAAACCTATTTCTGACATTTGTATATGTATTTTTTGCTAGAAAATTACTTAGAACCCCCAAACATTATATATATATATATATATATATATATATATATATATATATATATATATATATATATATATATATATATATATATATATATATATATTAGTGCTGTCAAGCGATTAAAAATTCTAATCGCGATTAATCGCATTAATGTCATAGTTAACTCACGATTAATCGGGCGATTAAGGAAGTTCACCCTTTAAAACATTTTTTTTGTTGTTTTCTTATTTATTTTTATTTTTTTTATAATATTAAATTGTGTTTTTTTATTTTTTTACATTTTGTTCACTTTTATTGCTGTCACAAGGAATGTAAACATCCCTTGTGACAGCAATAGGTGGTGACAGGTACTCTTTATGGAGGGATCGGGGGTCTAAAAGACCTCCGAGCCCTCCTTTGCACTTCAAAGTATTCAGATCGCCGAAAACGGCGATTCTGAATACTGTGTACTTTTTTAAATCCGGCGCCATTGGCAGCCGAGAAACCCGGAAGTGACGTCATGACGCCGCTTCCGTGGTTTCAATGCGGAGACTGAATCAAAGCCGCTTACGGCTTAGTGTCAGTCTCCAACCTGGACACAGAAGGCGGCTGATCGAGGATCGGGTCTCCCGGGGGGACGGGAGGCCCGGTCAGAGCGGCGAAAGGCGGCGGGAGGGGGGGATGTCCCCTCCCGCTCCTCCGGCATAACAACCGAGCGGCTTTTAGCCGCATCGGTTGTTATGTTTGGATAGCCGATCGCCCGCTCTAAACAACGGTACCGGGATGATGCCTGCGGCTGCAGGCATCATCCCGGTATAACCCCCGAACGCCGCCTCGTTAATCGAGCGATAAAAAAATTGACGGCGTTAACATGGGTTTGCGTTAACGCCGTTAATAGCGCGTTTAACTGACAGCACTAATATATATATATATATATATATATATATATATATAACATTTTTTTTAGCAGAGACCCTAGAATAAAATGGTGATCGTTTCAATATTTGATGCCAGTGGTCATCAACCCCAGATTTTATGTATTACCTTGGAGGAGATGCAGACTAGAATACTGCAATCACTGAGCAGCAAATGATAACACCTGTAATGTATTTCAGGTATCTTTCAAATCTGGCCTGTTAGTGGACCCTGAGGCCCTGAGGAAACAGTAAAGCCCAATTTTTGTATATTGTGAAAGATGATGTCACGCCGAGTAAATAGATACCTAACATGTCATGCTTTTAATTTGCGCACACTAGTGGAATGGTGACAAACTACGGTACCTAAAAATCTCCATAGGCGATGCTTTAAAAATATTTAATGGTTACCAGGCTAGAGTTACAGAGGAGGTCTTTTGCTAGAATTCTTGCTCCAGCTCTAACGATCGCGGCGATACCTCACATGTGACTTATGTATGCGTTTTCTTTGCTGTGCGAGGTCGCGGGGACGGGGGTGCTTTAAATGTTTTTATATATATATAGAGAGAGAGAGAGAGAGCTCCTGAGTCAGGGCTCTTAACGCTGCCTGAGAACATCAGCGTTAAGGTCCCCTGTCCCTCAAAACTCGGGTAATGCATTGGGTAAGTTAGGCAGCCACGAGGCCCCTGTGGCAGCTTTAGCTGCATCGGTTGTTATCCCCAGGGCTTTTTTTCAGGGGGGACTTGGGGGAACTCGGTTCCACCACCTCTGGCTCAGACCCTTTGGTGCCTGCTCACCACAATCACTTGTAAACACAGAAGTCCGGTTTCTGTGTTTACAAGTGACAGCTCTGCACTCTGTGTGTAACCCCCCTGAACTCTGCACTCTGTATGTAATGCAATCCTGGTATTTAATGCCCCTTTAAGACCCTCCTACTGTTTGTGAAATCTGAACGGGGTCGTGGTTGAGTTCCTGCACCTATTTTCTGAGAAAAAAAGCTCTGGTTATCCCTAAAAAGCCGACCGTCCGCTCTAAAAAACTGTACCGGGGTGATGCTTGCAGCTGCAGGCATCATGTCGGTATAACCCCTTAAAGGGGTTGTAAACCCTTGTGTTTTGTATTAAGGTAAAAAACATAGTCACGGGCCCCCCAGCCCCCCCCGTTTTACTTGCCTGAGCCCCTTCATCTCCTCAGCACGGCCCCGTCGTCCTTCTTTTCACGGAGTCCCAGTGTTCTGTCGATGAGTGCCCCCCATTCGAATAGTGCTCGCGCATGAGTTGCCGATCAGCTGGCCGGAGTGACGTGACCAGGGCGCAAACGCACATTGTAAGAAGTATCTCTCGATGGGAAATAACATTTCACGGTGGCAATTGAAACCTATACTGTACAAACAGCGGGGGAGACCGTAGTTCTGACATCGCTGTTGCGGGGTGGCTTTACAGTGTGCTGATGGTCCGGTTTCCCCGCTGTTTGTATAGGTTTAAATTGTGGCTGTAAAATGGTATCTCCCATTGAGAGTTACCTCCTACGATGTGCGCATGTGCCATGGTTACGTCAGCCCAGCTGATCAGCAAATCAGCAGTTGTGCTATGACGTACGGCGCATGCACCGTTTGTCCCGGGCACTATTCGATGGTGGAGGCACTTCTCGACAGAACACCGGCTTTGATTGGATAGATTGATAGCAGCACAGCTATTGGCTGCTGTCAATCAAATCCAATGACACCCGTTCCCGGGGGCGGGGCCGAGTCATACACTTGGCATCTATGGACGCTGAATGAATGACTAAGGAGCGCACCCACAAGGTAACCCCCTCGGTAGAGCGCTTCTCCTAGGGGGTCTATCTAATGCGGGGAGGACCCGCGAGAGCCACCGAGGGATCCCAGAAAAGGACGATCGGAGCCACTTTGTGCAAAACGAGCTGCACAGTGGCAGTAAGTATGTCATGTTTGTTAACTACTTGCCGACCAGCCGCCGCAGTTATACAGCGGCAGGTCAGCTCCCCTGTGCGAGAGCTCATAGCTATACGTCGGGCTCTCGAAGCGGCCACTAGGTACGCGTGCACCCCGCCGGAGACGCTCGCGCCCCCCGCTCGTCCCTGACTCCCATGCGTGTGCCCGGCGGGCGCGATCACCGCCGGGCACCCGCGATTGCTCATTACAGAGCGGGGACCGGGAGCTGTGTGTGTAAACAGCGATCAGTCATTTCCCCTAGTGAGGCCACCCCCCTACAGTTAGAACATACTTAACCCCTTCCCCGCCCCCTAGTGTTAGCCCCTTCCCTCCCAGTGGTATTTTTATAGTAATCCAATGCATTTTTATAGCACTGATCGCTATAAAAATGCCAATGGTCCCAAAAATGTGTCAAAAGTGTCCGAAGTGTCCTCCATAATGTCGCAGTACCCGAAAAAAAAAATCGCTGATCGCCGCCATTACTAGTGAAAAAAAATAGTAATAAAAATGCCATAAAACTACCCCCTATTTTGTAAACGCTATAACTTTTGTGCAAACCAATCAATAAACGTTTATTGTGATTTTTTTTTACGAAAAATAGGTAGAAGAATACGTATCGTCCTAAACTGAGGAAAAAAAAATGTTTTTTTTTTATATATTTTCGGGGGATATTTATTATAGCAAAAAGTAAAAAATATTGGCCCAGATTCAAGAAGCTATTGCGCCCGCGCAACCATAGGTTGCGCGGCGCAATAGCTGTTTTGCTCCCGCGTAGCGAATGCCCCTGATTCAGGAACATCGCTACGCGGACTGCAGCCTAGGATATGACAGACATAAGCCTCCTTATGCCTTCATATCTCAGGCTGCATTCTTGCGTTGGCCGCTAGGGGGCGCGGCCATTGTGATCGGCGTATAGTATGCAAATTGCATACTACCACCGATTCACAAAAGTTGCGCGGGCCCTGCGCACGCAAGGTACGGAGTTTCCGTACGGCGAGTTTAGCGCAAGGTTGCTCCTGCTAATAGCAGGGGCAGCCAATGCTAAAGTATAGCCACCCTTCCCGCTCGTGAAATTTAAATTTCACGTCGTTTACGTAAGTGATTCGTGAATGGCGCTGGACGCCATTCACGTTCACTTAGAAGCAAATGACGTCCTTGCGACGTCATTTGCCGCAATGCACGTCGGGAAAGTTTCCCGACGGAGCATGCGCTGTTCGCTCGGCGCGGGAGCGCGCCTAATTTAAATGATTCCCGCCCCCGGCGGGATCATTTACATTAGGCGCCCTTACGCCGGGCTAATTAGCATAGCGCCCGCGCAATTTACGGAGCTACTGCTCCGTGAATCGCGGGCAAATCGAAATATTTGCGTGGGCGCAGAGCAAAAATCGTTGCCCTTTGCCCACGCAAATATTGCGCGGATCTACCTGAATCTGGGCCATTGAATTTTTTTCAAAATTGTCGCTCTATTTTTGTTTATAGCGCAAAAACTAAAAACCGCAGATGTGATCAAATACCACCAAAAGAAAGCTCTATTTGTGGGAAAAAAAGGACGCCAATTTTGTTTGGGAGCCACGTCGCAGGACCACGCAATTGTCAGTTAAAGCGACACAAAAAGTGCTCTGGTCTTTGACCAGCAATATGGTCCGGGGGGTTAAGTGGTTAAATACGAAGCTTTAGTATCACTTCAAAGCCCAGGACACATATGTGCGTACGGTCGGTGCTAAGAGGTTAAAAAAAAAAAAAAACCTTATCCCAGGGGGTTACCTTTGTGAACTGAGCCTATTATGTGTAGAGCTGTGATATGTTGTTTTTTCTACTAATCATTAATCCAGAATACTATTTGTACTCAGATAGTGCTTTATGAGGATATTGTGACATGACCCAGCTCTATAAACATCTGCTTTCTTGGCGGGTTCCTATATCTCCAGCATTGAGTGTGAATTCCGGGACTCTCCGGGATCCAGTCTATCCTGTTCTTTATAAAAAAAGACTTGGAATCCGTAGAAGGGGATTTCTGTACAGAAAAAGAGAACCAGCAGTAATGCACATCCGACATGAGCGCTAAAAACTGCGGGCCGGATTCAGATACATTGGTGTATCTTTCCGGGCGGCGTAACGTATCTCAGATACGGTACGCCGCCGTAACTTAGGGCGCAAGTTCTGTATTCAGAAACAACTTGCGTCCTTAGTTACAGCGGCGTAACTTATGTCGTCCGGCTTAAGCCCGCCCAGTGTCATCTTAAGAGCATTATAGGCCCCCGGGCAATACAGTGCACTGGGGCCCTGTCTACACAATCACGCACGAGAATTTACTGACAAAAATCATAACATTTACTGGCAGAACCACATCTTTTACTGCCAGTGCAAAAAAAAGTACCTAAAATTACAGTTTTCAGTGCCGAACAATGCAAATGTCAGTATTTAAACTATAAAATGTCTTCATTGACATGGAGGTCAGGTTACTCTAACCCAGCCAGCACAGAGTTTCCTCTTACATCAGAGTCTGCAGGGATGCCCCTTACAGTGAAAGGGAACTCTTATGTAAAGGGGAACGCTGCAGATCATGATCTAAGGAGGGAACTCTGATGTGGAGGGGGCCTCTGGTGACCAGAGACCACCTTATATCAGAGTCCACTGCTTTCTTTTTCCCACTTACATCAGGGTCCGCAGACTGAGTTCCCCCTTGCATTGTAAGGGGGAATCCTGCAGACTCTGATGTAAAGGGGAACTCTGATGTGGAGGGCACTCTGGTGACCAGAGACCACCTTCCGTAGAGTAAATACACTAAGGTAAGGGGGGTCACTAATATAGGAGGGGGAACCTTTATATCAGTGCCCCCTTACATTTTTGCATTCACTCCCCCCTTAAATCAGCAACCCCCCGCACTCATGGAGGATCGGATATTCTCTGTGATTTCCGCAAACTGGGCATTAGCAGTTCTAACCTGTCACTCTCCACAATTTTTTACTGGAGTTGCTGGGCAGCCGGTGGGGCCCCCCAGGCAAGCAGGGCCCCCGGGCAACTGCCCAGCGTGCCCAATGGAAAAGATGGCCCTGAGCCCGCCTAATTCCAATGGGTATTATGTGGGCGTGTTTTATTAAAATGAATCGTGACCCCGCGTACTTGACGTATTTTTTGAACGGCGCATGCGCCGTTTGTGAAAAAATCCCAGTGCGCATGCTCGAAATTACGCCGCAAAGCCTCATTGGTTTCGACATGAACATAACTTACCCAAAGCCCTATTCGCGAACGACTTACGCAAACGATGTAAAATTTTAAAAATTTGACGCGGGAACAACGCCCATACTTAACATCAGGATACGCCGCATATACCCCTCATATACCAGGGGTAACTTTACGCCGGAAAAAGCCTAACGCAAACGACGTAAAAAAAATGGGGGTGGCCGCGGCAGCCATGGATAATAAATAATAATATCCACTGCATATAGGGGGTGGCGAGGACGGGGGGGGGGGGGGGGGGGGGGCGGTGCCCTGGCGCCTCTAATGGACATGCCACCCCTACCAAGCACCCCGTTTATTAGGGCTAAAAATAAATATTAGGGCTAAAAACAAATTAACCACTTCCCACTGGCCCAACGACTTTTTACGGCCGCAATGTGAATCTTAATTGCCGGGAGGCTGTCTATATAAGGCCTCCAGCCACTGGGGGGGCGCGCGAGCGCCGCCGGCGGCACAAGCGCACGCCCGCCGTGTCACTCAGGTGCCGATGCGCGTGCCTGGTGGCCGCGATGTCCGTCAGGCACCCGTGATCGGCAGTCACAGAGACAAGGACATGGATCTCTGTGTGTAAACACAGAGATCCACGTCCTGTCAGGGAGAGGAGACCGATGGTGTGTCCCTTGTATATAGGGATAACCATCGGTCACTTCCCCCAGTCACTCCCCTCCCCCCACAGTTAGAAACACTATGCAGGGCACACATTAACCCCTTCCTCGCCCCCTAGTGTTAACCCCTTCCCTGCCAGTCACATTTATACAGTTATCAGTGCATATTTATAGCACTGTTCGCTGTATAAATGTGAATGGTCCCAAAAATGTGTAAAAAGTGTCCGCCGCAATATCACAGTTGTGACAAAAATCTCAGATCGCCGCCATTACTAGTAAAAAAAAAATAATAATAAAAAAAAAATGTCATAATTCTATCCCCTATTTTGTAGGCGCTATAACTTTTGCGCAAACCAATCACTACACGCTTATTGTTTTTTTTTTTTTTTTACCAAAAATATGTAGAAGAATACGTATCGGCCTAAACTTATTTTTTATTTTTTTATTGGATATTTATTATAGCAAAAAGTTAAAAAAATTGTCGCTCTATTTGTGTTTATATCGCAAAAAATAAAAACTACAGAGGTGATCAAATACCATCAAAAGAAAGCTCTATTTGTGGGGAAAAAAGGACGTCAATTTTGTTTAGAAGCCACGTCGCACGACTGCGCAATTGTCATTCAAAGCGTGACAGTGCCGAAAGCTGACATTTTTCCTGGGCAGGAAGGGGGTATATGTGCCCAGTAAGCAAGTGGTTAAGAAGACTTCCATATCAATCTGATATCGATACAATATCCTCTCCACAAGGTCACCGCTTGCCGAGCAGCCACTGTAATTATACTGCTGCAGGTTGGTTCCCCTGCGCGAATCGCAGTGGGTGTACGTCAGCCGCTTTAAGAGCAGTGCGACTCAAAAGCCGATGCGCGTGGCTGGCAGCCGCGATGTCCAGCGGCCACCTGCAATCTCTCCACAGAGAGCCAGAACGGGGGATCTGTGTATGTAAACACAAAGACCCCCATTCTGACAGGAGAGTAGAGAGAGATCTGCTGTTCCTAGTGATCAGGAACAGCGATCTTTGTTCTCCTCCAGTCAGTCCCCTCCCCCCACAGTTAGAAACACCTTCCTCGGGAACACTTAACCCCTTGATTGCCCCATAGTGTTAACCCCCTCCCTGCCAGTGACATTTATACAGTAATCAGTGGCTATTTTTATCTCTGATCATTGTCAATGGTCCCACAAAAGTATCCGATCTGTCCGCCGCAATGTCGCAGTCCAGCTAAAAAACGCAGATCACCGCCATTACTATTAGAAAATAAATAAATGATAAAAATGCCATAAATCTATCCCTTATTTTTTTAGACGCTATAACTTTTGTGCAAACCAATCAATATACGCTTATTGCGATATTTTTTTACCAAAATAGTAGAAGAATACGTATCGGCCTAAACTGATGAAGAAATGTGTTTGTTTAGATATTTAGTAAAAAATATTGTGTTTTTTTTTTCAAAATTGTTGCTCTTTTTTTGTTTATGGCGCAAAAAAAACAAAACACAGAGGTGATCAAATACCACATAGGCCTCGTACACACGGACGGACTGTCCGCTGAAAAAGGTCCGCCGGACCGTTTTCAGCGGACAGTCCGCTGCCGGATTTCTATCTGATAATTGTACACACCATCAAACAGAAATCCGCGTGGACACGATACGCAGTGACGTGGCCGCGCCGTCGCCGCGACGATTACGCGGCGACGTGCGCGGCCCTGGAAGGTCAATGCTTCCACGCATGCGTCGAATCACTTTGACGCATGCGAGGGCTTTCGGCCGAGCGGACATGTACGGTGAGTCTGTACAGACGACCAAACATGTCCGACGGACAGGCTTCCAGCGGACATGTTTCTTAGCATGCTAAGAAATTTTTGTCTGCTGGAAAACGGTCGGCTGGACAAATGTCCGCTGGAAACCTGTCCGATCGGCCATACACACGACCGAACATGTCTGCTGAAACTGGTCCGCGGACCAGTTTCAGCAGACATGTTCGGTCGTGTGTACGGGGCCATAAAGAGCTCTATTTGTGGGGAAAAGAGGACATGAATTTTGTTTGGGTAGAGCGCCGCAAGACAACCCAACTGTCAGTTAAAGTGACACAGTGCCGTATCGGAAAAAAAAAAAATGCCTGGTCATTAAGGGGGCAAATCCTTTCAGTCCTTAAGTGGTTAAAGTAATACTAATGCCGACGGGAAAACTGTCATGTTTTCTTTTGGTCGGGAAAACCGGCCGTGTGTATACTACCTAGCAGTTTTCCCGACAGAAAAACTGCAGGAAAAAAAAATAGAACATGTTCTATTTTTTCCCGTTGCGAATCGCAGCGTTTTTTCCCCCCACAGTTTTCCTATGGGGAAACACTGCTGTGGAGCATACACATGGCCGGTTTTCCCGATCAAAGCTCTCAGGCAGTTTTCCTGTCGGGAAAACCCGGCCGTGTGTACACGGGGAAAAGTGACCGAGCCGGTTCTCGGGTTTTACATTCGTGTTTCCCGACGGCCTTTTGACCGCCGCGAAACCTGATCATGTATACAAGGGATAAAGCTTTTTTTTTTTCTAAAATAACATGTTATACTTACCTGCTCTGTGCAGGTTTATTATCACAGAGCGCCCTAACTTTTCACAGTGAGCCGTGACACAGCAGGAGATGCCCGATGTGCACACACACTGACTGGTGAGACATTGTTTGGCACAGTAAGGCTATGGGGGGGGCTTGCAATGATGGTGAGGGGGGCTTGCAATGATGGTGAGGGGGGGCTTGCAATGATGGTGAGGGGGGCTTGCAATGATGGTGAGGGGGGATTGCAATGATGGTGAGGGGGGCTTGCAATGATGGTGAGGGGGGATTGCAATGATGGTGAGGGGGGGCTTGTAATGATGGTGAGGGGGGGCTTGCAATGATGGTAAGGGGAGCTTGCAATGATGGTGAGGGGGGGCTTGCAATGATGTTGAGGGGTGATTGCAATGATGGTGAGGGGGGGCTTGCAATGATGGTGAGGGGGGCTTGCAATGATGGTGAGGGGGGCTTGCAATGATGGTGAGGGGTGATTGCAATGATGGTGAGGGGGGATTGCAATGATGGTGAGGGGGGCTTGCAATGATGGTGAGGGGGGCTTGCTATGATGGTAAGGGGGGATTGCAATGATGGTGAGGGGTGATTGCAATGATGGTGAGGGGGGATTGCAATGATGGTGAGGGGGGCTTGCAATGATGGTGAGGGGGGCTTGCTATGATGGTAAGGGGGGATTGCAATGATGGTGAGGGGTGATTGCAATGATGGTGAGGGGGGATTGCAATGATGGTGAGGGGGGCTTGCAATGATGGTGAGGGGGGGGCTTGCAATGATGGTGAGGGGAGCTTGCAATGATGGTGAGGTGGGGCTTGCAATGATGGTGAGGGGAGCTTGCAATGATGGTGAGGGGGGGCTTGCAATGATGGTGAGGGGGGGGCTTGCAATGATGGTGAGGGGGGATTGCAATCATGGTGAGGGGGGCTTGCAATCATGGTGAGGGGAGCTTGCAATGATGGTGAGGGGGGCTTGCAATGATGGTGAGGGGGGGCCTTCATGGGGGTGGCCTGAGGGCTCGACGTCCTCTAGTGTGCTCTGTGCTCACTGCTGAACACTGTGGAGCTCGATTGGCATTTTCCATTGAACATCAGAATTGGCAATTTCCGCCACTGGTGCCCCATGCTTTTCACAGATGAGAGCAGGTTCACCCTGAGCATATGTGACAGACGTGAAAGGGTCTGGAGAAGCCGCAGAGAACTTTATGCTACCTGTAACATTGTTCAGCATGAGCGGTTTGGTGGTGGGTCAGTGATGGTCTGGGGAGGCATATCCATGGAGGGACGCACAGACCTCTACACGCTACACAATGGCACCCTGACTGCCATTAGGTATCGGGATGAAATCCTTGGACCCATTGTCAGACCCTACGCTGGTGCACTGGGTTCCTCCTGGTACACGACAATGTGGCGAGAGCATGCAGCCAGTTCCTGGAGGATGAAGGAATTGATAACATTGAATGGCCCCCACGCTCACCTGACCTAAATCCAAAAGAACACCTCTGGGACATTAGACTTTATGGCCCAGATTCTCAAAGGGCTTACGACGGCGCAGCGCCATGTACGCCGTCGTAAGTCCTAATCTGGGCCGTCGTATTTATGCGACTGATTCTTAGAATCAGTTACGCATAGATATCCATTAGATCCGACAGGCATAAGTCTCTTACGCCGTCGGCTCTTAAATGCATTTTTTTTTTTGTCCGCTAGGTGTCGCTTCCCTTGTTTTCCCTGTTGAGTATGCAAATTAGCTAGATACGTGAATTCACGAACGTACGCGCGGCCGACGCAGTAAAGTTACGACGTTTACGTTAGGCTTGTCCCGGCGTAAAGTTGCCCCTGGGTATATGAGGCGCAACCAATGTTAAGTATGGCCGTCGTTCCCGTGTCAAAATTTATAAATTTTCGTTGTTTGCGTAAGTCGTCCGTGAATGGTGCTGGATGTAATTTACGTCCACGTCAAAACCAATGCGACGTCGTTTAGAGCAATGCACGCCGGGATATTTTAGGGACAGCGCATGCGCAGTTCGTTCGGCGTGGGGACGCGCTTCATTTAAATGAAACACGGCCCCTACCCGCCGAATTTGAATTCCGCCGGGTGATTTACGTTACGCCACCGCAACTTTACAGGCAAGTGCTTTGTGAATAAAGCACTTGCCTGAAAAACTTGGGGCGGCGTAACGTAAATGAGATACGTTACGCCCGCCCAGAGATACGCCGATCTCTGAGAATCTGGGCCTATGTTTCGGTCCATCCGGTGGCGCCAGGTTGCACCTCAGTCTGTTCAGGAGCTCAGTGATGCTCTGGTCCAGATCTGGAAGGAAATACCCCAGGACACTATCCGTCGTCTCATAAGGAGCATGCCCTGATGTTGTCAGGCATGCATACAAGCACTTAGGGGCCATACAAACTACTGAGGACCATTTTGAGTTGCAATGAAATTTCAGCAAAATGGACTAGCTGGCTGCATAATTTTTTCACTTTGATGTTTGGGGTGTCTTTGAATTCTGCCCTCTGTAGGTGGATAATTTTAATTTCCATCAAATGATGTGCCATCCTTTCATTCCTAACACATTACCCAGTTCATATCAGTATAGATATCCAGCATGAGATTTTTGCCCGTTGACATCTGATATGTTTTCTGATAAGTGTTCCTTCATTTTTTTGAGCAGTATATATATATACTGTATATAGACAGAGCTTTTTTTCTCAGAAAATAGGTGCAGGAACTCAACCATGACCCCGTTCAGATTTCACAAACAATAGATGGTCTTAAAGGGGCATTAAATACCAGAATTGCATTACATACAGTTTAGAGTTCAGGGGGTTACACACAGAGGGCCAGATTCACAAAGAGATAGGATGGTGTGTCTACAGATCCCCCATCGTATCTCTGACTTACACTGGTCCTATCTATGCGCCTGATTCATAGAATCAGATACGCATAGATAGGGCTAAGATCTGACAGTGTTACACTGTGTTACACTGTCGGATCTAATTTTCGATTTAAAAATGGCGCCGGGGGCGTTCCCGCTGATTTACGATAAATAATATGTAAATCAGCGAGATACGCAAATTCACGAACGTACGCGGACCCGACGCAGTCTTCTTACGACGTTTCCGTAGCGGCGTACCCATCGTATACTTACCCCTTCTTTTATCAGGCGCAGCCAATGTTAAGTATAGCCGGCGTTCCCGCGTCGAATTTTAATTTTTTAACGTTGTTTGCGTAAGTCGTTCTCGAATACGGACGGACGTCGTTTACGTAAGCGTCGAAACCACTGACGTCCTAGCGACGTCAGTGGGAGCAATGCACGCCGGGAAATTTCGCGGACGGCACCTGCGCATTTAAATCGGCGCGGGAACGCGCCTGATTTAAATAGTACACTCCCCTAGCCGCGGAATTTGAATTCCGCCGGGGGATTTAGGATCCGCCGTCGCAAGTTTGGAGGTAAGTTGTTTGTGAATTAGCCACTTGCCTCCTAAACTTGCGGGAGCGGATCTTAATTCACGTAGATCGAGCAGATCTATAGATCCGCTGAGCTACGTGAATCTGGCCCAGAGTGTAGAGCTGTGACTTGTACACACAGAAACCAGACTTCTGTGTTTACAAGTGATTGTGGTGAGCGGACACCAAAGGGTCTGAGCCAGAGGTGGTGGAACTGAGTTCCCCCAAGTTCCCCCTGAAAAAAAGCCCTGTATATAGATAGATAGATAGATACATGTCCTCCAGGGCAGTACTCAGATCCCCATACCCCTTTTATGGCCAATTACTTGCATCTAAGCCTTTAAAATGGTCACTTTTCCTGTTCCTCTACCATAGACATCAATGGGGTTCACCATTCAGGTCAGAACATTTCCCCTGTTCTGGAGTTCTGCTGTGAACCGAATGCGGGGTGCTGTACAGATTATAGAGAAAAGGGGAGGGAAGGAAGACTCATTCGCTGTGTGTATAATCAGAACTTTAGCTATTGAACTATATAAACAACTTTTTTTGTTTCTTTCAGTGAAGCAGTTAGGAATAGCCTAGTGAATATGTAAAAAGGAACACAAGGCTCTGCTTCCTGGATGGAAATAACAAGAATAAAAGTTTTGTGACACAAACATGCAGGTCACAAGGAGCGTAGGAGTATGACTGTAGAGAGAGGAGGAGCTCACTTACCAGACATTGTGGTCATCCTCAACCTTTCCCCGAGACATTGTGACATGACAGATGAGAGTACACTTTCAACTCATTTCCCTCTAAACTTAGGGCCAGATTCACAAATGAGATACGACGGCGTTTCTCCTGATACGCCGGCGTATCTCTGTTTCTATCTATGCGACTGATTCATAGAATCAGTTACGCATAGATATCCCTAAGATCCGACAGGTGTAATTGTTTTACACTGTCGGATCTTAGGATGCAGTACCGCGGCCGCCGCTGGGGGGAGTTCGCGTCGTAAACCAGCGTCAGGTATGCAAATTAGGAGTTACGGCCGATCCACGACGGTTTTTCGCGTTCGCTACGTCGTCCGTAGTCAAGTTTCCCATCGCAAAGTTAGTCGTTTTTTTTTGGTGCCCTAACTTTAGTCAGCAAGTGTATTGCTGTCTAAAGTATGGCCGTCGTTCCCGCGTCGAAATTCAAAATTTAACGTCGTTTGCGTAAGCCGTCCGGGAATACGGAAGTACGCTACGCGCGTCGCCGTTCAAACAAATTACGTCACGACGCGCAAAGCACGGCGGGAGTTAGGAAACGGAGCATGCGCAGTAGGTCCGGCGGGGGAGCGCGCCTAATTTAAATGGCACGCGCCCATTTGAATTGGCCCGCCTTGCGCCGGAGGCCGCGGGCGTAGTTTTCATCGCAAGTGCTTGGTGAATCAGGCACTTGCGATGAAAAATTGTGGCGGTGTAACTTATCTAGGATACGTTACGCCGCCGCGATTCTACGTGAATCTGGCCCTTAGTTTTGTAAACTGATAAAGTGCAGCTTTGTTTTCGGGATTGTTATTTTTGAAATTGGGAAGTGCGGAGTCCGCCCGTCACCCAACTTCCTCTTTCAGGCCATCTGTCATCCACTGCCATGTGCCCAGACATCTTGTGTAGCCTGTGTGTACTGCATGGAAGATATGAATGTACTACATATCCCTGAAAAGGATATAAATATATAAAGAGTGTTTATTAGAGTGTAAGCTCCTTTGGTGCAGAGACTGATGTGACTGGCTCAGTGTTATCTGTACAGCACTGCAGTATATGTCAGAGCTATATAAATGGATAATAATAATAGTGGGGGGCATTAGAGTGTAAGCTCCTCTGGTGCAGAGACTGATGTGACTGGCTCAGTGTTCTCTGTACAGCACTGCGGTATATTTCAGAGCTATATAAATGGATAATAATAATAGTGTGTGGCTGTGGGGGGGACATTAGAGTGTAAGCTCCTCTGGTACAGAGACTGATGTGACTGGCTCAGTGTTCTCTGTACAGCACTGCGGTATATGTCAGACAGTGGCGGCCCATTCCATTAGGGGCGCACGGGTGCCCCCCCTCCCGAGACCCGTCACCCGATTGGCTGAAAGGACAGGCAATCCTATTGAATGCCTAGGAGGTGGAGGGAGGAGACGTATGGCGGAAGCCATCATGATGCAGAGGAGGAGGAGACACAATGGAAGCCGCCACCCATAGGAGCGCTGCCCACCCACAAACTAGATGGGGTTAGTGCAGGGCTGGATATCTGACCGAGTGTGAGACCCTGCGGGGTTGGAGGGGGGTGCAGGTGACCCAACTGCCCAAAAGATGGGGAGTGGTGGGGGTGCCGGCGGCCGACCGAGGTGAAGGGGTTGGTTGTTTGCTGCTCTTCCCCCAAAAAAAAAAACACCAGCTGCCACAGATGTCAGAGCTATAAAAATGTATAATAATAAATAATAATAGTGTGTGACTGTGGGGGGAAATTAGAGTGTTAGAGTGTAAGCTCCTCTGGTACAGAGACTGGTGTGACTGGCACAGTGATTTTTGTACAGCACTGCAGTGTTTGTCAGAGCTATATATACAGGGCCGGCCTTTGGGGTGTGCGAGCTGTGCGGCCGCACAGGGCGCCATGGGCAACAGGGGCGCCGTGCGGCCATCCAGAGGCGTACTAGGGGGGTTTGGGGGCGTACCACACACTGGGGGGTGTAAGACTGCCAACGGGGGGGGGGGCTACTCTGAACGGGGGGATCTGCATTGACGGGGTGGATACACTGAAGGGGGGTCTGCACTGAAGGGGGGTCTGTGTAACATGCAGGGGGTCCAGAGCTGCAGGGTTCTGTGTAATGTAAAGGGATCCAGTGATGCAGGGTGCTGTGTAATGTGAAGGGGTCCAGAGTGCTGTGTAATGTAAAGGGGTCCAGTGATGCAGGGTGCTGTGTAATGTAAAGGGGTCCAGTGATGCAGGGTGCTGTGTAATGTAAAGGGGTCCATAGGTGCAGGGTGCTGTGTAATGTAAAGGGGTCTAGTGATACAGGGTGCTGTGTCATGTAAAGGGGTCCTCTTTGTGTATGTTTAGGTGACCAGGGGGCGAGGTGTGAAGATGGAGGGGGGGTGCCACAGGATTAGCTTGCACAGGGCGCCTGAACACCTAAGGCCGGCCCTGTATATATATATATATATATGTATAGATATATACAGCGCCTTAAAAAAGTATTCATAACACTTGAAATTTTGTCATGCTACAACCAAAAACATAAATGTAGTTTATTGGGATTTTATGTGATAGACCAACACAAAGTGACTCATAATTGTGAAGTGGAAAGAAAACGATAAAACTTTTTCAATTTTTTTTTTTTTATAAATATGTGAAAAGTGTGGGGGGGGTGCATTTGTATTCAGCCCCCTTTACTCTGATACCCCCAACTAAAATCTAGTGGAACCAATTGCCTTTAGATGTTCCCTAATTAGTAAATAGAGTCCACCTGTGTGTAATTGAATCTCAATATAAATACAGCTGTTCTGTGAAGCCCTCAGAGGTTTGTTAGAGAACCTTTGTGAACAAACAGTATCATGAAGGCCAAGGAACACACCGGACTTGTTAGGGATAACGTTGCGGAGAAGTATAAAGCAGGGTTAGGTTATAAAAAATATCCCAAGCTTTGAACGTCTCACGGAGCTCTGTTCAATCCATCATCCGAAAATGGAAAGAGTATGGCACAACTGCAAACCTACCAAGACATGGCCGTCCACCTAAACTGATAGGCAGGGCAAGGAGAAGATTCATCAGAGAAGCAGCCAAGAGGCCCATTGTAATTCTGGAGGAGCTGCAGAGATCCACAGCTCAGGGGGGAGACTCTGTCCACAGGACAACTATTAGTGGTCTCTCCACAAATCTGCCCTTTATGGAAGAGTGGCAAGAAGAAAGACATTGGTGAAAGAAAGCCATAAGAAGTCCCATTTGTAGTTTGTGAGAAGCCATGTGGGGGACACAGCAAACATGTAGAAGGAGGTGCTCTGGTCAGATGAGACCAAAATGTAACTTTATGGCTTAAGAGCAAAACACTATGGCCCGGATTCACAAAGCACTTGCGCCGACATATCTCAAGATCCGCCGCGTAAGTGCAAATATGCACCGTCGTATCTGTGTGCCGTACCCACAAACTAAGACACGCCTAAAAATAGGCTTCATCCAGCCAACGTAACTTGCCTACGCCGGCGTAGGGTGAGCGCACATTTATGCTGGCCGCATGGTGATTAGCCATTCAAATATGCAAATGAGGAAAATACAGCGATTCACGAACCTGCGCATGCCTGACGCAGGCTACGAGAGGTGCGCGTAAGTTGTACGTCCGGCGTAAAGTTAAGCCCCATAAAGGCGGTGTAACTCAGCAGCAGACATGTAAAGGTTTGCATCAGGGAACAGAAGCCGGCGGTTTTTACGTAGTTTACGTTGGACGTGTGTCTGGATGGGCGTAGATTACGTTCATGGCGTAGGCAGTGATCCGGCGTATCTTAGGTAGTTGTTCCGACGTGGTTATGAGCATGCGCATGGGGATGCGTCCACGACATGACGCATGAGCAGTTCGTTCAACGTACTTGTCTGGCTCTCAAACCATCATTTGCACGGGGTCACGCCTCATTTGCATGGGTTTGCATGGCTCATGCCCACTTCCACCTACGCCGACTTATGCTTTCGAAACCCAGCGCAGTTTTGGCAGCATTGGCTTTGTGAATTCCATGCTTGCCTCTCTGCGCTGCGTCGGTGTAGCGTACATTGAGATGCGCTACGGCGGCGTAATGTGCGCCCGTTCTCTGTGAATCCTATGTGTGGTGGAAAACTAACACTGCACATCCCCCTGAACACACTATACCCACTGTGAAACATGGTGGTGGCAGCATCATGTTGTGGGGATGCTTTTCTTCAGCAGGGACAGGGAAGCTGGTCAGAGTTGATGGGAAGATGGATAGAGACAAATAAAGAGCAATCTTAGAAGAAAACCTGTTAGACTCTACAAAAGACTTGAGACTGGGGTGGAGGTTCCCCTTCCAGCAGGACAAGGACCCTAAACATACAGCCAGAGCTACAATGGAATGGTTTAGATCAAAGCATATTCATGTGTTAGAATGGCCCAGTCAAAGTCCAGACTTAAATCACATTGAGAATCTGTGGCAAGACCTGAAAATTGCTGATCACAGACGCTCTCCATCCAATCTGACAGAACTTGAGAGATTTTGCAAAGATGAATGGGCAAAAATGTCCCTCTCTAGATGTGCAAAGCTGGTAGAGACATCCCCAAAAAGACTTGCAGCTGTAATTGCAGTGAAAGGGGGTTCTACAAAGTATTGACTCCGGGGGGCGCCATACAAATGCCCCCCCCCCCCCCCCCACACACACACATATATTTATTTGTAAAAAAAAACATTGAAAACCATTTATCATTTTCCTTCCACTTCACAATTATGTGTCACTTTGTGTTGGTCTATCACATAAAAGTGGAAAGTTTCAATGGGTATGAATACTTTTTCAAGGCACTGTGGGCCAGATTCACGTAGAATCGTGGCGGCGTAACGTATCCTAGATAAGTTACACCGCCGCAATTTTTCATCGCAAGTGCCTGATTCACCAAGCACTTGCGATGAAAACTACGCCCGCAGCCTCCGGCACAAGGCGGGCCAATTCAAATGGGCGTGTGCCATTTAAATTAGGCGCGCTCCCGCGCCGGACCTACTGCGCATGCTCCGTTTCCTAACTCCCGCCGTGCTTTGCGCGCCGTGACGTCATTTTTTTGAACGGCGACGTGCGTAGCGTACTTCCGTATTCCCGGACGGCTTACGCAAACGATGTTAAATTTTGAATTTTGACGCGGGAACGACGGCCATACTTTAGACAGCAATACACTTGCTGACTAAAGTTAGGGCACCAAAAAAAACTACTAACTTTGCGACGGGAAACTTGACTACGGACGACGTAGCGAACGCGAAAAAACCGTCGTGGATCGGGCCGTAACTCCTAATTTGCATACGCGACGCTGGTTTACGACGCGAACTCCCCCCAGCGGCGGCCGCGGTACTGCATCCTAAGATCCGACAGTGTAAAACAATTACACCTGTCGGATCTTAGGGATATCTGTGCGTAACTGATTCTATGAATCAGCCGCATAGATAGAAACAGAGATACGACGGCGTATCAGGAGAAACGCCGTCGTATCTCATTTGTGAATCTGGCCCTGTATGTATAATAACAGATTACATATTGTTTACTGTTAGAACGAAGCAGAAGTCATTTTTTTGGTGGATCAGCAGTAAAAGTTCCACCAAATTCAGCAAAACTCTCAGACCGCAGATTCTCAGGACTGGAAGATGATTGCGTTACACAATAAATGTTATTTAGTGATCACATGACTTCAGAAGGAAGCAATGTGCCTGAATACATGAGGAAGTAATAGGATCGGATTAGATGGTCCTGTATAATGGGAGAAACTGAGGGCCAGATTCACAGAAATAGTACGCCGGAGTGTCTGCTGATATTCCGGCGTACTTTCAAATTTGCCGCGTCGTATCTTTATTTGTAATTCACAAACAAAGATACGACGGCTTTTGGCTAAGATCCGACAGGCGTACGCCTTCGGATCGTAGGTGTAATTCTCCGGCGGCCGCTGGGTGGAGTCCGCGTCGTTTTCCAGCGTCGGGTATGCAAAGTAGCTGATTACGGCGATCCACGAAGGTACGCGCGTTCGTCGCATTCTCTTACGTCGTCGCTAGTCGGTTTTTCCCGTCGCAAAACTAAGCCTGCTTTTTCATGGCTTACATTCAGAACAGCCATGTTAAAGTATGGCCGTCGTTCCCGCGTCGAATTTCAATTTTTTTTTTTGCATAAGACGTCCGGGAATACGAAATTACGTTACGCACGCCGCCGTTCAAAAAACACGTCAGGGCGCCTAATTTAAATAGTACACGCCCCATTTGAATTAGGCGGGCTTGCGCCGGACGGCTTTACGTTACACCGCCGTAAGTTTACACACAAGTGCTTGGTGAATCAGGCACTTGCGCTGAAAACTTGCGGCGGTGTAACGTAAAGACGATACGTTACGCCGCCGCAGATCTCTGTGAATCTGGCCCTGAGACTTTTTAGGCCTCGTACAGACGACCGGATCTATTCACTGGGATTGATCCGCGGATCAGTTCCAGCAGACAGATGCGGTCGTGTGTACGTCCGAGCGGACATTTCCCGGCGGATAAAAATCCAGCCGACGGATTTCCAGCGGATAAAAATTTCTTAGCATGCTAAGAAATCTATCCGCTGGAATCCAGTCCAGCGGACTGATCCGGTCGTCTGTACAGACTCACCGGATCAGTCCGTCCGCTCCCCTCCCTCGCATGCGTCGTAATGATTCGACGCATGCGTGGAAGTATTTACCTTCCAGCGTCGCGCACGTCGCCGCGTCATCGTCGCGGCGACGGCGCGACACGTCACCGCGGATGTATTCCGCCCGGATTTCGATCTGATGGTGTGTACAGCCATCAGATCCAAATCCGCCAGAGGATTTATCCGCTGGAAACGGTCCGCCGGACCGTTTCCAGCGGATATCCTCTCGTGTGTACGGGGCCTTATAGTTTACTTTAGATATGTGAATGTGATCAGCAAAAGAAAAAATAATCTTATCTATGTGTGCTATAGTGTATCCGAACCCAAGAACACAATGTACTACATGGTGTCCTACCTGTACCTAGATGTCCTGGCTGCATTCAATTTCTTTTTTTTTC
This sequence comes from Rana temporaria, assembly GCF_905171775.1. Lineage (NCBI taxonomy): Eukaryota > Metazoa > Chordata > Amphibia > Anura > Ranidae > Rana > Rana temporaria. Next base: position 17,863,714 of record NC_053490.1, read on the forward strand.
TGGCTTTTTACTTTATTTTCGCCGGGTGACCCTCCCAGCCCTTACCACACTTCCTGTCCTAAGGTGACAGCATTGCTGTGCTGCAGTTTGGCTGCAGTGTGGTCTAGGGTAGCCACCCGTGCAGATTCACCCGGACAGCCTGGGTTTTGAATCATGTGTCCAGGTTGAGTGGCGACCCAAAGGGCGCCGCCCTCTATGTGAATAATGTATAGATTCATGCATAACATAAATCTATCCATGGCTTGCCGCGGCCACCCCCTATTCAGGGGCCAGGCGTCTGAATTACAGCGGTGTGCCATAGGCTCTAATAGGTTTCAAAATAGGGTGGCTCATGACACAGAGCATTGCGTCATGAGCCCAACTAAGGCTCCATTCACACCTTGGCGACAAAACGCCCGACGCTCGATACGCTGGAGGGGCGAATTTCCATTGCTGTCTATGAGATGGTTCACATCTCACGCCGAACGCCGAAACGCCGTACGCCTGCCGCCTGAAAACAAGTCCCGGACCCTTTTTTTCAGGCGGCATTGGCGTTCGGCCATAGACAGGAATGTTTAATTCTTTGAAAAAAAAGTAAACGAAATTGCGGCAAAATACGCCGCGTGCGCGGCGTTACTTGTCGCCTAGGTGTGAATGCAGCCTAAGTGATACACTGTCAATCTGGCCAATCAGAAGCGGGTGTGAGATACGTTTTCCGATTGACCTAGAAGAGAAGACTCCCGATTGGCAGCCGAGAAGGAGGGAGGAAACGGAAGCCGCCGCCGCCATGCAGACTCGTGGTGAGAAGGGGAACGGGAGGCCGCCGCCGAGCATGGGAAACCGCAATGGGGTAAGTGTGACCAACCGACGGGAGGGGGAGTGGCATACTGTTTGTCGCCCCCCGGAAAAAATTCCACCTGCCGCCACTGTCCAGGTTCCAGACTGCCTGGACGCATTATTCAGATTGCACTGTGGTTTCATGTGCCTGGGCTCACCCTAATCACCATGGTTACCAACTGTCTGGAGGGCTAACTGCAGTTGTCTATGCCAAGTGTGACCAGAGCCAGTACAGTTCCGCCCCCCATGGAAGGGAAAGATGAGAGGGATCTATCTGCTGCTCTTCCTTCAGACCCCACCCCTCTGTGTTTTCCCAATCCCTAGAGCAGGGCTCGACAAATCCCGGGCGCCAGTTTTTTTTTTAGGAGCTGGCGCCATCTGGTGGTGGCCGTTGGTATTACAAGTTAAGCATTACAAGTTAAACAGCAATTCTAATGTCATTTTTCACTATTTTCACTGCCATCTTCTTCCCTCTAATTAGAACCCCCAAACATTATATATATTTTTTATCCTAACACCCTAGAGAATAAAATGGCGATCGTTGCAATACTTTCTGTCACGCCGTATTTGCGCAGCGGTCTTACAAGCGCACTTTTTTGGGAAAAAATTACACTTTTTTTAATTAAAAAATAAGTCAACAGTAAAGTTATCCCCATTTTTTTTTATATTATGAAAGATAATGTTACGCCGAGTAAATTCATACCCAACATGTCACGCTTCAAAATTGCGTCCGCTCGTGGAATGCCGAAAAACGTTTACCGTTTAAAATCTTCATAGGCGACGTTTAAAAAAAATGTACAGGTTGCATGTTTTGAGTTACAGAGGAGGCCTAGGGCTAGAATTATTGCTCTCGCTCTACCAATCGCGGCGATACCTCACATGTGTGGTTTGAACACCGTTTACATATGCGGGCGCTGCTCACGTATGTGTCCGCTTCTGCGCGCAAGCTCGTCGGGACGGGTCGCGTTTTCTGGCTCCTAACTTTTTTAGCTGGCTCCAAGATTCCAAGCAAATTTGTCAAACCCTGCCCTAGAGTGATAGAGTGATGTGTCTTAGAAATGGGATGTATGGGCAAGAGCAGCTAGCATATACATTGTGAAAAGGTGCTGAATGCCTGAGACTCCATACTCGGATGAATGAGCTCACCATCCACTGTTAGTGACTGAAGTCTCCCCCTTCTCTCCCTTCTGTCTCCTACCTCTGAGGGACTGAGTACACTAAAGCGAGGGGGGACTCAGATGCAAAGGGTGCTCTGCAGACTCTGATGTAAGGGAGGTTTGGGAACCCTGATTTTTTTTTTACCAAAAATATGTAGAAGAATCCGTATCGGCCTAAACTGACGAAAAAAATATATTTTATATATGTTTTTGGGGGATATTTATTATAGCAAAAAGTAAAAAATATTTAACTTTTTTCAAAATTGTCGCTCTATTTTTGTTTATAGCGCAAAAAAATAAAACCGCAGAGGTGATTAACCACTTCCCGACCTCCTCATGTACATTTACGTCAGCAGAATGGCACGGACAGGCACAATCACGTACCTGTACGTCCTCTGCTAGACGTGGGCGGGGGGTCCGATCGGGACCCCCCCGGTAAATGCGGAGGTCGGGTGCGCTCGGGGAGTGATCCGGGACGACGGCGCGGCTATTTGTTTATAGCCGTTCCGTCGCGATCGCTCCCCGGAGCTGAAGAACGGGGAGAGCCGTATGTAAACACGGCTTCCCCGTGCTTCACTGTGGCGGCGCATCGATCGAGTGATCCCTTTTATAGGGGAGACTCGATCGATGATGTCAGACCTACAGCCACACCCCCCTACACTAGTAAACACATACACAGTGATCCCTAAATGTTACAGCGCCCCCTGTGGTTAACTCCCAAACTGCAACTGTCATTTTCACAATAAACAATGCAATTTAAATGCATTTTTTGCTGTGAAAATGACAATGGTCCCAAAAATGTGTCAAAATTGTCCGAAGTGTCCGCCATAATGTCACAGTCACGAAAAAAATCGCTGATCGCCGCCATTAGTAGTAAAAAAAAATAAAAAATAAAAAATGCAAAAAAACTATCCCCTATTTTGTAAACGCTATAAATTTTGCGCAAACCAACCGATAAACGATTATTGCGTTTTTTTTTTACCAAAAATAGGTAGAAGAATACGTATCGGCCTAAACTGAGGAAAAAAAAAATGTATATATGTTTTTGGGGGATATTTATTATAGCAAAAAGTTAAAAATATTGAATTTTTTTTCAAAATTGTCGCTCTATTTTTGTTTATAGCGCAAAAAATTAAAACCACAGAGGTGATCAAATACCACCAAAAGAAAGCTCTATTTGTGGGGAAAAAAGAACGCCAATTTTGTTTGGGAGCCACGTCGCACGACCGCGCAATTGTCTGTTAAAGCGACGCAGTCCCGAACTGTAAAAACCCCTTGGGTCTTTAGGCAGCAATATGGTCCGGGGCTTAAGTGGTTAAATACCACCAAAAGAAAGCTCTATTTGTGTGAAGAAAAGGACGTCAATTTTGTTTGGCAGCCACGTCGCACGACCGCGCAATTGTCATTTAAACCGACGCAGTGCCGAATCGCAAAAAGGGGCCAGGTCCTTTACCTGCATAATGGTCCGGGTCTTAAGTGATTATTGATTTTAGCCCACATTGAAAATCGGTATTCTGCTATGAATGTTTCTCACCTCTTGCCGCATCTCTCTGGGGAAGAAGAAATACGGGATGGAGGCCATGGCCACGACACTGGCCGCCACAATGAAGCCCATCCACCAGGCTCCGATCCAGCGAGGGTCACTCGGGGTGAGCACAATCTCGTCTGTGGAGAAGATCGGTGACAATATTCATGTTTGCTGCATGCATACAGGTCAAGATTTATTAGAGATCCCATCTAGCCGTCCCCCTCCATAAAGAAATGCTGTTGCCATTACTGGGCCAGATTCAAGAAGCAATTGCGCCCGTGTAACCATAGGTTACACGGCGCAATTGCTTACTTTCTCCGGCGTAGCGAATGCTCCTGAGTCAGGAACATCGCTACGCCGACTGCAGCCTAAAATCTGCGTGGCATAAGGCTCTTATGCCACGCATATCTTAGGCTGCATTCTTGCGTTGACCGCCAGGGGGCGCTCCCATTGTGCTCAGTGTATAGTATGCAAATTGCATACTAACACCGATTCACAAAGTTGCGCGGGCCCTGCGTACGCAAGGTACAGAGTTTCCGTACGGCATCTTTAGCGTAAGGCTGACCCTTCTAATAGTAGGGGCAGCCAATGCTAAAGTATAGCCGCCGTTCCCGCGACGTGAAATTTGAATTTCACGTCGTTTGCGTAAGTCCAGCGCCATTCACGTTCACTTTGAAGCAAATGACGTCCTTGCGACGTCATTTGCCGCAATGCACGTCGGGAAAGTTTCCCGACGGAGCATGCGCTCTACGCTCGGCGCGGGAGCGCGCCTAATTTAAATGATTCCCGCCCCCCCGGGGGATCATATACATTGCGCGCGCTTACGCCGGGCAATTTTGCCGGCGCGCCCTCGCAATTTCCGGAGCTACTGCTTCCGTGAATCGAGGGCAGCGCAAAATATTTGCGTGGGCGCAGGGCAAAATCGTTGCCCTGTGCCTGCGCAAATAAAGCGCAAATCTACTTGAATCTGGGCCACTATCTACAAAACCACAAATACAAGACAAGCTGCAGCCAGGGAAGAAGGAACACCCGCTCCGGATAATTATTCCAAGTCAATGGTAATTTAACGTTACTTAGTTAAAGGACGCTCCAGATGACGTCAGAGTAACGAAACACGTAGAGCGGAGTCAGCATACCTTCTTGCATCACTTCCGGTTTGCGGATTTAGTGTCAGCATTACATGCCTAAATTTTTTTTGCTAAATGTGAGTACATTTCCACATTCCTTTTAATGTAATAAAACGTTTTAATGGTACTACACTGTCGGGCGTTCTTCTCTCATTCACATGGTATATGATTGGAGTGCTACCAATATTTCACGGACTGGCAATCTTCCAGGGCGCTACACAGTGGCATATAGATCGATTTTTCACCAGCACTAACCACTTTATCGAACACTCAGTATTAGAAACGGAATCAAAGGGCCAGATCCACATACATTTAGATCGGCGCAGCGTATCAGAGATACACTACGCCGCCGTACCTTACCTGGCGTATATTCGAATCCTCAGCGAGTTCGCGCCGTAAGTTACGGCGGCGTAGTGTATTTCTGGCGGCGGATTTGAAATTGGGCGGGTTGGGGGCGGGTTTCATTTAAATGAAGCTCGTCCCCGCGCCCGAATGAACTGCGCATGCGTCGTCCCGAAATTTCCCGCCGTGCATTGCGCTAGGACGTCATTTTTTTAACTTAGACGTGAGTTACGTCCATCCTTATTCACGGACGACTTACGCAAAAAATTAAAAAAAAAAAATTTCGACGGGAACGACGGCCATACTTAACATGGCAAGTCTATGTATACGCCGAAAAATACCAGCTTTAACTATACGCCGGAAAAAGCCGACTACAGACGACGTTAGAAAATGCGACGGCCGCGCGTACGTTCGTGGATCGTCGTAAATCGCTAATTTGCATACCCGACGAGGAAAACGACGCGAACTCCACCCAGCGGGCGCCGAAGTATTGCATCTAAGATTCGAAGGCCTACGAAGCCGTACGCCTGTCGGATCTTACCCAAATGCCGTCGTATCTTTGTTTGAGGATTCAAACTAAAGATACGACGCGGGAAATTTGAAAGAACGCCGGCGTATCAGTAGATACGCCGGCGTACTTGCTCTGTGGATCTGGCCCAAAGACTTTATTTATTCATACCGTTTTTCTGCGTATTTATGTTATTTATGTATCTCAATAGTTTTTGATTTGTGGACTATATAATGGGGGTTATTTACGAAAGACAAATCCACTTTGCGCTACATGTGCAAACTACAAGTGCAAAGTGCACTTGAAATTGCACTGAAAGTGCACTTGGAAGTAAAGTCGCTGTAGATCCGAGGCTGACATGCAAGGAAAATAAAAAAAACGCATTTTAGCTTGCACATGATTGGATAATAAAATCAGCAGAGCTTCCCCTCATTTCAGATCTACCCCTCAGATCTACAGTGACTGCACTTCCAAGTGCACTTTCAGTGCAATTTTAAGTGCACTTTGCACTTGTACAGGGAGTGCAGAATTATTAGGCAAATGAGTATTTTGACCACATCATCCTCTTTATGCATGTTGTCTTACTCCAAGCTGTATAGGCTCGAAAGCCTACTACCAATTAAGCATATTAGGTGATGTGCATCTCTGTAATGAGAAGGGGTGTGGTCTAATGACATCAACACCCTATATCAGGTGTGCAGAATTATTAGGCAACTTCCTTTCCTTTGGCAAAATGGGTCAAAAGAAGGACTTGACAGGCTCAGAAAAGTCAAAAATAGTGAGATATCTTGCAGAGGGATGCAGCACTCTTAAAATTGCAAAGCTTCTGAAGCGTGATCATCGAACAATCAAGCGTTTCATTCAAAATAGTCAACAGGGTCGCAAGAAGCGTGTGGAAAAACCAAGGCGCAAAATAACTGCCCATGAACTGAGAAAAGTCAAGCGTGCAGCTGCCAAGATGCCACTTGCCACCAGTTTGGCCATATTTCAGAGCTGCAACATCACTGGAGTGCCCAAAAGCACAAGGTGTGCAATACTCAGAGACATGGCCAAGGTAAGAAAGGCTGAAAGACGACCACCACTGAACAAGACACACAAGCTGAAACGTCAAGACTGGGCCAAGAAATATCTCAAGACTGATTTTTCTAAGGTTTTATGGACTGCTGAAATGAGTGTGAGTCTTGATGGGCCAGATGGATGGGCCCGTGGCTGGATTGGTAAAGGGCAGGGAGCTCCAGTCCGACTCAGACGCCAGCAAGGTGGAGGTGGAGTACTGGTTTGGGCTGGTATCATCAAAGATGAGCTTGTGGGGCCTTTTTGGGTTGAGGATGGAGTCAAGCTCAACTCCCAGTCCTCCTGCCAGTTTCTGGAAGACACCTTCTTCAAGCAGTGGTACAGGAAGAAGTCTGCATCCTTCAAGAAAAACATGATTTTCATGCAGGACAATGCTCCATCACACGCGTCCAAGTACTCCACAGCGTGGCTGGCAAGAAAGGGTATAAAAGAAGAAAAACTAATGACATGGCCTCCTTGTTCACCTGATCTGAACCCCATTGAGAACCTGTGGTCCATCATCAAATGTGAGATTTACAAGGAGGGAAAACAGTACACCTCTCTGAACAGTGCCTGGGAAGCTGTGGTTGCTGCTGCACGCAATGTTGATGGTGAACAGATCAAAACACTGACAGAATCCATGGATGGCAGGCTTTTGAGTGTCCTTGCAAAGAAAGGTGGCTGTATTGGTCACTGATTTGTTTTTGTTTTGTTTTTGAATGTCAGAAATGTATATTTGTGAATGTTGAGATGTTATATTGGTTTCACTGGTAAAAATAAATAATTGAAATGGGTATATATATTTTTTTTGTTAAGTTGCCTAATAATTATGCACAGTAATAGTCACCTGCGCACACAGATATCCCCCTAAAATAGCTAAAACTAAAAACAAACTAAAAACTACTTCCAAAAATATTCAGCTTTGATATTAATGAGTTTTTTGGGTTCATTGAGAACATGGTTGTTGTTCAATAATAAAATTAATCCTCAAAAATACAACTTGCCTAATAATTCTGCACTCCCTGTAGATTGCACTTGTTTATGCAAAGTGGATTTGTCTTTCGTAAATAACCCCCTTTGTATTTATTGCATTAATTAGTTATTTAATAACTAGTTGTTGACACTCATTACTCAGCTCAGGTGTATGAGGATACACCTGGCACAAGGAATCACTGGCCCAGATTCAAGAAGCAATTGCGTCTGCGTAACTATAGTTACGCAGCGCAATTGCTTACTTGCGCCGGCGTAACGACTTCTCCTGATTCAGAGAGCTCGTTACGCCGACTGCAGCCTAAGATATGCGTGGCATAAGGCTCTTACGCCCTCATATCTTAGGCTGCATTCTTACGCAGGCCGCTAGGTGGCGTTCCCGTTGTGGTCAGCGTATAGTATGCAAATTGCATACTAACGCCGATTCACAACGTTACGCGAGCCCTGCGTACGCAGTTTACGTAGTTTGCGTACGTCGGGTTTCGCGTAAGGCTGCACATGCTAAAAGCAGGGGCAGCCAATGCTATAGGATACCCGTCGTTCCTACGTCGCGAGGTTTAAATTTTACGTTGTTTGCGTAAGTGAATCGTGAATGGCGTCCACTTTGAAGCAAATGACGTCCTTGCGACGTCATTTACCGCAATGCACGTCGGGAAAGTTTCCCCGCGGAGCATGCGCTCTACGCTCGGCGCGGGAACGCGCCTAATTTAAATGATTCCCGCCCCCTACGGGATCATTTACATTAGGCGCCCTTACGCAGGGCATTTTTGAGGAGCGCCCACCCAAATTACGTGGCTACTGCTTCATGAATGAAGCATAGCGCAAATAATTTGCGTAGGCGCAGGGTAAAAAGGGTACACTGCGCCTCCGTAAGGAGCGCGCAGCTGTACCTGAATCTACCCCACTATCATTTGCACAGTTTTTTTAGCATTGGTTCACACAAGTCACCTTAACCACTTGCCGCCCGCCAATGACAGATTGACGGCGGCAAAGTGGTTGTAGAATCCTGACCGGACGTCATATGACGTCCTCAGGATTCTTAGCCGCTGCGCGCCCCCGGGGGCGCGCATCGCGGCGATCGTTGTTGCGGGGTGTCAGTCGGACACCCCGCAACACCGATCTCGGTAAAGAGTCTCTCACGGAGACTCTTTACCACGTGATCAGCCGTGTCCAACCACGGCTGATCACGGTGTAAACAGGAAGAGCCGCCGACGGCTCTTCCTCAACTCGCGTCTGACAGACGCGAGTAGAGGAGAGCAGATCGGCGGCTCTCCTGACAGGGGGGGCTGCGCTGATTGTTTATCAGCGCAGCCCCCCCTCGGATCGCCACATGGACCACCAGGGATGCCCACCAGGGAAGGGCAAAACAAAAAAAGTGAAAAAAAAAAGTCAAAAAAAAAAAAAAAGTTTGAAAAAAAAAAAAAAAAAAAGGTTGAAAAAAAAAAGTATGGGGGAAAAAAAAAGGATGCAAAAAAAAAGATGCCAATCAGTGCCCACAAATGGGCACTGATTGGCAACAAGTAAATCAGTGCGGCCCCACAGTGTCCATCAGTGCCGCCCCACAGTGTCCATCAGTGCCGCCCCACAGTGTCCATCAGTGCCCATCAGTGCCACCCCACAGTGCCCATCAGTGCCACCCCACAGTGCCCATCAGTGCCACCCCACAGTGCCCATCAGTGCCACCCCACAGTGCCCATCTGTGCCGCCCATGAGTGCCCAGTGGTGCCCATCAGTGCCGCCCATGAGTGCCCAGTGATGCCCATCAGTGCCGCCCATGAGTGCCCATCAGTGCCAACTATGTGTGCCCATGAGTGCCGCCTATGTGTGCCCATCAGTGCCGCATACCAGCGCCGCCAATCAGTGCCACCTCATCTGTGCCCGTCAGTACTACCTCGTCGATGTCCATCAGTGCCATCTCATCTGTGCCCATCAGTGCCACCATATCAGTGCCCATAATTGAAAGAGAAAACTTACTTATTTACAAAAAAATTACAGAAAAAAATAAAAACTGATTTTTTTTCAAAATTTTCAGTCTTTTTTTAGTTGTTGCGCAAAAAAAAAAAAATCGCAGATGTGATCAAATACCACCAAAAGAAAGCTCTATTTGTGGGTAAAAAAGGACGCCAATTTTGTTTGGGTACAGTGTAGCATGACCGCGCAATTGTCATTCAAAGTGCGACAGTGCTGAAAGCTGAAAATTGGCTTGGGCAGGAAGGTACGTAAGTGCCCTGTATGGAAGTGGTTAATTTTTATCAAGGGTACATATTAGTTTATCTTTGTTAATCAATTGAACAGCGCCACATCTACTTCATCTTTTTCACTCAAGTATTTTAAACCCCAGATGTTGTTTTCCTCTCACATGCCAAAACAATTCCCTTTACCCAATGAGCCATTACAAACAATACAGGAGGAGGTTTCAGTCAGACAAAGGGAGCTGGAAAGCAAGCTGTGTCTGCTTTGATGTCTTCTTAGATAACCCAGGGTGCTTTGGGGACCCTTTGTCGTGCTGTGCTTCCTGTGTTAGCAGAGCTCTGTTTCAGCGTGCCCTGTGTGAGCGGAGATGACTGAGACCTCAAAGCCAGATCTTAGTCACATATGCAGAGCTGTCACCGCACACAACAACCGGAAGGATGAGTAAGCAGAAAGGTAGAGATCCCCAATTCACTCCCCATCACATCTCTTCTACTCTGATAGTTCTCAGGACGATGGTGCCCAGGACTGATGGCATACAGTTACTCACTGGCTGGGATCTTGTCTATGTCGACGTAGTAACGCAGCATGGCCGATCCAAGGATGAAGGCGACCCCAGGCCCCATCACCGTCACCGCAAAGAGTATTCCTGAAATGTGGAAGAAACACAGAATATTACACAGCTGATTTCTCCAGACATGTTCACGCTCATATACATTATTTCTCAAATGGAGTATCTAAGGCCTCGTACACACGACCGAGTTTCTCGACAAAAACCAGCAAGAAACTTACTGGGAGATATTTTTTTTGCCGAGGAAACCGGTCGTGTGTACATTTTCGTCGAGGAAACTGTCGAGAAACTCGACGAGCCAAAAAGAGAGCATGTTCTCTATTTCCTCGACGGGAATGGAGAAACTTGCCTTGTCGAGTTCCTCGACAGCCTAACAAGGAACTCGACGAGGAAAACGATGTGTTTCGCCCGTCGAGTTCCTCGGTCGTGTGTACGAGGCTATAGACTTTGACCCACAAACATATTGTCCCCTCATTGTCCCATCCTCATGGTGTACTTAGACAGTCACTATTACAAATGGTACATCCATGCGAAGAGGATGGATGGATGCCATGGGGCCATGTTGGTCTTCTTTTTCTGATATAAGGTTCCTTTCCTATTAAGAACAACGGCAGAAGGACCAGTTTTCCGGCAAGGGGATAGCCTACTAACGACCACTTCTACCATGGAAGGGCTTCACTTTTAGGTGGGTAGTGATGTGTCAGGGCAGACAGGCCTGGTCCCTGGTGAGAGCATTCTCTTGCACACTGTAGAAGATGGGATAGGGCACAATAAGATACATCCCAATGGGCAATGTGCCACTAAGTTGTGACTGCACTTGTGGCTGTTGCGATGAAATCTAGGGGGCAGATCCACATACAATTAGATGGGCGCAGCGTATGTGAGATACGATACGGCGCTGTAACTTACTTTTGGCAGCTTTGAATCCACAAAGAATTTGCGCCGTAAGTTACGGCGGCGTAGTGTATCTCTCGCGGCGTAACGGCGCCTAATTCAAATCGGCGAGTAGGGGGGCGTGTTTCTTTTAAATGAAGCGCGTCCCCGCGCCCAACGAACTGCGCATAAGTTTCCCGCCGTGCATTGCGCGAAATGACGTCGCAAGGACGTCATTGTTTTGACTTGGACGTAAATTACGTCCAAAAGCCTCTATCTCCCCCACCATTGGTGGTCTCTGACAGTAAAAAGCCCTTCTCTCCCCCATAATTAGTAAAAAGCCCCTATGTCCCCCATCATTGGTTCATCAATGGCATTAAAAAATCCCTCTCCTCCATTATTGATGGTCAGTGACAGTAAAACGCCTCCCATCTCCCCCATCATTGATGGTCAGTGGCAGTAAAGAGCCCCCCTATCCCCTCAACACTGGTTCATCAGTGGCATTAAAATCCCCTTCTCCCCCATCATTCATGGTCCATAGCATTAAAAGCCACTCTGTCCCCCCATCATTCATGACCAGTGGCAGTAAAAAGCACTCCTCTCCCCTATCATTGATGGGCAGTGGCAGTAAAAAGCCCCCCTCTCTCCCATCATTGGAACTAAAAAGCCCCCCTCTCCTCCATTATTGGTGGTCAGTGGCAGTAAAAAGCCCCCCTCTTCCCATTGGTGGTCAGTGGCAGCTACCAGTCCCATGTCCCCCGTCACGGATAGTCAGTGGCAGTAAAAAACTCTCCAACCTCCCATCATTGGTGGTCAGTGGCAGTCAAGAGCACCCCCCCCCCCCCCTCCATCATTGATTATCAGTGACAATATATCCCTCTCTCCCTCATCATTAGTGGTCAGTGGCAGTTAAAAAAAAACGCCTCTTATCATTGGTGGTCAGTGGCAGTAAAGAACACCCCACTCCTCCAACATTGGTGTTTGGTTGCAGTAAAAAGCCCTCCTCTCCCTTATCATTGGTGGTCAGATGCAGTAAAAAGCCCCCTTTTTCTCCACCACTGGTGGTCGGTGTCAGTATAAAAGCCTACTCTCCATTATCATTGGTGGTCAGTGGTAGTGGTCTGTGTACCACACCTCTGCATTGCTCTGCTCCTCTTGGTCATGTGATTGTGGGAACTATTTGGACACTGTTGGGCAGGAGATCACTCTTTCCAACAATACCTGCACAGATACAGAGCTAAGTTCTAAACAAGTGTTCAGTCACTTGGCTCCTGGACATGTCCTAGACCTGTAGACCCCCAGGATTGTGTTTAAGTCCCATGGGATTCCGAACAAATGCAGGGTATGCCTATACCTGGGGTATCCACATGTGTTTATCACATATGCAGCCTTGTGTTGCACAGTAGTAGTCCTTTGGTCATCCATATCTCTCTGTTTCCAATCAAGATCTGTCTGATTAAAAACAACAGACCCTTGAGTATCTTTGCAATGCAGTGAAACCCTCACAATGCTCTTGGTATCCACAAACCATGTAATCTAAGCTGCCAAGGCTTGGGAACAAGAGGTGCTGATATTCATGAAAGTTGTCAATTTGGATTAAAGCGCCATAGAGAGGCATTCTTTTCTAGCTTCTCAATAAGGGACAGTAATCAGTGAGTCAGGGGAGAAACCTACGTAGAGAGATACAGAAAGAGGATGAGATGTTAGAGTTTATTAGGTTCACTGAGGTTAATAGTTTGAGAACCGAGAAGTGAGACTGAAAGCAAATAGGACTAAAAATAAAAGTGACTGACCGAGGATTCTGACAGATATCCCATCGTGCCCACCATGAAATAATTGTAATAATAATATTACATAGCCCTCTATAAAGGCACACAGATTGCAAAATCCACGTAAAAACAAGTAGAAACTACCAAAGCAAAGGAGAAGAGGCCTCTACCCAAAGAAACGTTCACCTAAAAGGGATGCAGAAAGTTTTCTCTACTGGCCCCTGTGAGCATCCTCATCCCCCTATTATGTGTCGATTGTACTTCTACAGTGGGTGACCGCGATATTGTGTCAATCTCGCTCCCTTTCTCGGCGAGATTGACCACCTACGAGCCCCATCGCAGGAGCCAGCGCCGAGCTGGCCGCGATGGAGACAAAGCCGTCATAGAAGCGACGGGAGATCCGACTTGGATTCCCGCCAATTCTAGGTGCAGCATTTGGTATGCATTCCTGAGAGGGAGAATCCACGCCAATTTTTAAATAAAAAACCGACATGGGTTCCCCCCCCAGGAGCATACCAGGCCCTTAGGTCTGGTGTGGGTTGTAAGGAGACCCCCCCTACGCCGAAAAACCGACGTAGGGGGTCCCCCTACAATCCATACCAGACCCGTATCCAAAGCACGCTACCCGACCGGCCAGGAAAGGAGTGGGGACGAGCGAGCGCTCCCCCCCCTCCTGAGCCGTACCAGGCTGCATGCCCTCAACATGGGGGGTTGGGTGCTCTGGGGCAGGGGGGGCGCACTGCGGGGCCCCCCCACCCCAGAGCACCCTGTCCCCATGTTGATAAGGACAGGGCCTCTTCCCGACAACCCTGGCCGTTGGTTATCGGGGTCTGCGGGCGGGGGGCTTATCGGAATATGGGAGCCCCCTCAAATAAGGGGGCCCCCAGATACCGGCCCCCCCACCCTAAGTGAATGGATATGGGGTACATCGTATGGGGTACACGACGCCCACGTGTAGAATTGGCGGGAATCCAAGTCGGATCCCCGTCGCTTCTATGACGCGCTCGCTGGAATGTGCTTTTACTATTCCAGCGAGTGCGAGATGTCGGCACCCTGTCGCCGAGAATCAGCGCGATGCTGTCGTGCTAAAAACACATTCTCGGTGACAGGTACTGTACATCCCCCTCAACTGTTCCTTACAGTTCTCTAACTACCCCAACTGTCCCTTACACTTCTTTCTCCCCTTCAACCTCAACTGTCCCTTACTATTCTCTATCTACCCCAACTGTCCCTTACACTTCTTTCTCCCCTTCAACCTCAACTATACCTTATAGTTCTCTATCTAACCCCAACTCGCCCTTACACTTCTTTAACCCCCCAACCTCAAATGTCTCCTAAAGTTCTCTATCTACCTCAACTGTGCCTTACACGTCTTTATTCCCTCAACCTCAACTGTCCCTTACAGTTCTCTATCTACCCCAACTGTCCCTTACACTTCTTTATCCCCTGCCCCCCCCCCATCCCTTATCTATACCTCAACTATCCCTTATAGTTCTTTATCTACCCCAAATGTCCCTAATGCCGCGTACTCACGGTCGGAATTTCCGACAACATATGTTCGATGTGAGCTTCCTGTCGGAAATTCCGACCGTGTGTATGCTTCATCGGAAATTTGCTGTCGGAATTTCCGACAATAAAAATTTGAGAGCTAGTTCAACACACAAAAATTCTACGCATGTTCGGAATCAATTCAGCGCATGCTCGGAATCCTTGAACTTCACTTTTCTCGGCTCGTCGTAGTGTTGTACGTCAACGTGTTCTTGACGTTCGTAATTTCCGACAACATTTGTGTGACCGTGTGTATGCAAAACAAGTTTGAGTGAACATCTGTCGGAAAAAAAGTTTGTTGTCGGAATGTCCGATCGTGTGTATGCGGCATTACACTTCTTTATTCCCTCAACCTCAACTGTCCCTTACAGTTATCTATCTACCCCAACTGTCCCTTACACTTCCTCCCCCCCCCCCCAACCTCAACTGTCCCTTAAAGTTCTTTATCTATTCCAACTGTCTCTTACACTTCTTTATCCTCCCCAACCTCAACTGTCCTTTACAGTTTTCTATCTACCCTTACACTTCAACCCCCCTCCCCCATGCCCCTAACTGTCAGTCACAGCTCTCTGTCTCACCAATTGTCCCTTACACTTTTATACACCCCTTCACACCAACTGTCCCTTACAGTTTCTCTATCTCCTCCAAATTGTCCCTATCTACCCCAACTCTCCCTTACACTTTATCCCGCTCACCTCAACTTTCCCTTACAGTTCTCTATCTACCCCAACTGTCCCTTACACTTCTTTTTTTCCCCCCTCCAACCTCAACTGTCCCTTACTGTTCTCTATCTACCCCAACTGTCCCTTACACTTCTTTTTTTCCCTCCTCCAACCTCAACTGCCCCTTACTGTTCTCTATCTACCCCAACTATCCCTTACACTTGTTAATTCCCTCCCCCAACATCATCTGTCCCTTATATTCCCCCCTCCAACTGTCCCTTACACTTCTATCCTGCCCTCCACCTCAACTGTTTCTTACAGTTCTCTATCTACCCCAACTGTCCTTTACACTTCTTTATCACCCCAACCTCAACTGTCCCTTACTATTCTCTATCTACCCCAAATGTCCCTTACAATTCTTTATTCTACGGCCCCAACTATCTCTTACAGTTTTCTATCTACCCCAATGGTCCCTTACATTTCTCTGTCCCTATCCAACTGTCCTTTAAACCTTTGGCTGAACGCCATTTACGTTCACGTTGAAGCAAATGACGTCCTTGCGACGTCATTTACCGCAATGCACGTCGGGAAAGTTTTCCGACGGAGCATGCGCACTACGTTCGGCGGGGGAACGCGCCTAATTTAAATGATCCACGCCCCCTACGGGATCATATAAATTACGCGCGCTTACGCCGGCCACTTTTACGGAACGCCCCTGCAAACTACGGAGCTACTGCTTCGTGAATGAAGCGTAGCGCACGTAATTTACGGAGGCGTAGCGTAAAAACGGTACGCTGCGCCTCCGTAGTAGTGCGCGCCCCTACCTGAATCTACCCCATTGATATCTCAAAATGTTTTGAGAAGCAACACACTAACCAAACTTTCCCTACCCTTTTACGTCATTTATCTTACCTATGTATAGAGGCGAGTTCCTCTTACTGGCGTAATCATCAATATACGATATTCCAAACGGCTGGATAGGCACTCCACCTATACCGAGCAGGATCTGGCCGATGAAGAGGATGGATAGAACATTTCTGTTCTCTTTGCCCATATTTAGGACACATTGGTCATTGCTGTTGTCCAGATTGGATACGTCAGGCTGGCAAACATCAGTTATGTTGCTGTAGACACCTAATAAGATGAAAAAATATACAAGATTGAATGATTCGAATGTCAGCCCCAATCAGAACCCCGACCCACATGGGCCTCGGGAAAAGGAGAACCAGAAACCTCTGTTGCCACAGGGAGCAGGTATAGGAAGCAAGGATAGTTCTGCCGCCACAAGTCCATGGCCCAGATTCAGGTAGAATCGCGCAATATTTGCGTGGGCAAAGAGCAAAAATTTTTCTCTGCGCCCACGCAAATATTGCGCTTTGCCCGCGATTCACGGAGCAATTGCTCCGTAAATTGCGCGGGCGATATGTTAATCAGCCGTGCGTAAGGCTGCCTAATGTAAATGATCCCGCCGGGGGCGGGAATCATTTAAATTAGGCGCGCTCCCGCGCCGAGAGAACAGCGCATGCTCCGTCGGGAAACTTTCCCGACGTGCATTGCGGCAAATGACGTCGCAAGGACGTCATTTGCTTCTAAGTGAACGTGAATGGCGTCCAGCGCCATTCACGGTTCACTTACGTAAACAACGTCAAATTTGAACGTCGCGAGCGGGAAGCGCAGCTATACTTTAGCATTGGTTGCGCCTGCTATTAGCAGGAGCAGCCTTATGCTAAAGTGGCCGTACGGAAACTCCGTACCTTGCGTGCGCAGGGCCCGCGCAACTTTTGTGAATCGGTGGTAGTATGCAATTTGCATACTATACGCCGATCACAAAGGCCGCGCCCCCTAGCGGCCAACGCAAGAATGCAGCCTGGGATGTGAAGGCATAAGGAGGCTTATGTCTGTCACATCCTAGGCTGCAGTCGGTGTAACGAGGTTCCTGAATCAGGAGCACTCGTTACACCGGAGCAAGTAAGCCCTTGCGCCGCGCAACCTATGGTTGCGCGGGCGCAAGTGCTTCTTGAATCTGGGCCCATGTCTAAAACTACACATTTTACATACGGTACTTTAACAACAATAATGGAGAAACAGCTAAATAGACAACATTTGTACACAGAATTTCCAGGAAAGTGCAGGATGTAATGTTGGTGCAGGTGATAAATTAAATGTTTGTGCAGGTGATGGATGTATTGTTGGTGCTGGTGATTAAGGATGAGCCGAACGCCCCCATGTTCGGTTCGCATCAGAACTTGCGAACACACCAAATGTTCGTGTGAACTTTAGAACCCCGTTAAAGTCTATGGGACTCGAACATATGAAATCTAAAGTGTTAATTTTAAAGGCTAATAAGCAAGTTATTGTCCTAAAAAGTGTTTGGGGACCCGGGTCCTGTCCCAGGGGACATGTATCAATGCAAAAAAAAGTTTCAAAAACGGAAGTTTTTTCAGGAGCAGTGAATTTAAAGGGGTTTTCCACCTTTTTTTTAAGTTTATTAAAAGTCAGCAGCTACAAAAAGTGTAGCTGCTGGCTTTTAATAAACTGACACTCACCTGCTCCACGGCTCCAGCGACGCGCCGGCCGGGGATCCGATCCTCGCCCCCCCCCCTCGCCGGCCGGCGTCTTCATTCTTATAGGGGAAGCGGCCACCCGTTACGTGACCCCGCCCCCTCTGACGCACCCTCGTATGTCACTGGGAAAGACGGGTCTTTCCCAGTGACGTACGAGGGTGTGTCAGAGGGGGCGGGGTCATGTGATGGGTGGCTGCTTCCCCTATATAAGAAATGTCAAAGCTCCATCGCGTCATTCCGCTGGGCTGTGTTCAGCGGAGAGAGGAGCTCGCCTGCTGCGCTCTGGACGGATGGATCTTCTCATCGCTGGACCGGACCGCTGATCACCCGTCGCTGGAGAGATCATCCATCGCTGGATAGGAGACAACGTTGGAGCAGGGAGCCGCATCGCTGGATTATTTTTTTTTTATTAATAAAGGAATTTTTTCTACGGTGTCTGTGTGTTTTTTTTTAACTATTCACACTTCCTTCGTGAAATGGTAGAGGTACAGTGTACCCCATTACCAATTCACATGGGGGGGGCAGGATCTGGGGGTCCCCTTTGTTAAAGGGGTCTTCCAGATTCTGATAAGCCCCCCGCCCGCAGACTCCCACAACCACCGGGCAAGGGTTGTGGGGATGAGGCCCTTGTCCCCATCAACATGGGGACATCCTCCCCATGTTGAGGGCATGTGGCCTGGTGCAGTTCAGGAGAGGGGGGCCGCACTCTGTCCCCCCCTCTTTTCTGCTGCCGGCCAGGTTAACGTGCTCGGATAAGGGTCTGGTGTGGATTTTTGGGGGAACTCCACGCCATTTTTTTTTTAAATTTGGAGTGGAGTTCCCCTTAAAATCCACACCAGACCTGAAGGGTCTGGTATGGATATTTGGGGGGAACCCCACATCATTTTTTTTTAAATTGACGGTGGGGTTCCCCTTAATATCCATATCAGACCTGAAGGGCCTGTTAATGGAATTTGGGGGGACCCCCAGCTTTTTTATTTTTATTTTTTATGAATGAATCATCTCTGAATTGCCAGAGCCGACAATTCATTAGAGCCGCAAAGCCGGTTTTAAATGCCTTTTTTTCTTTCAGAAATGACACTTTGTGCAGGGACATTTCTATGTACGGGAAACATGCGCTATTTCACATGCTGACTTTACACCCCCCCCCCTGGGTACGAAATTTAAAGTAATATTACACTTTTATTGTTTCACTTTTAGCATTATTAAATTCACTGCTCCTGAAAAAACGGCCGTTTTTAAAACTTTTTTTTGCATTGATACATGTCCCCTGGGGCAGGACCCGGGTCCCCAAACACTTTTTAGGACAATAACTTGCATATTAGCCTTTAAAATTAACACTTTAGATTTCTCCCATAGACTTTAACAGGGTGTTCCGCGGCTTTTCGAATTTGCCGCGAACACCCCTAATTGTTCGTTGTTCGCCGAACAGGCGAACAGGCAATGTTCGAGTCGAACATGAGTTCGACTCGAACTCGAAGCTCATCCCTTCGGTGCAGGTGATGGATGTAATGTTGGTACTGGTGATGGATGTAATGTTGGTGCTGGTGATGGATGTAATGTTGGTGCAGTGGTGGATGTAATTGGTACTGGTGACGGATGCAATGTTGATGCTGGTTGTATGGAATAATTGTGCAGGTGGTGGATGAAATGTTGGTGATGGTGCTACAGGAAACGCTAGTGCTGGTCGGTAAAAACATTTATGATTTTCCTGGAGACAAAGGGCCAGATCCACAAACGAGATACGACGGCGTATCTACTGATACGCCGTCGTATCTCTGTTTCTAACTATGCGACTGATTCATAGAATCAGTTACGCATAGCTAGCCCTAAGGTACGACAGGTGTAATTGAATTACACTGTCGGATCTTAAGGATGCAATTCTAGGCCGGCCGCTAGGTGGCGAGGCCATTGCGGCCGGCGTAGAATATGCAAATGAAGACTTACGGCGATCCCCGAACGTCCCGAACGGCCCGTCGATCTAAATCTACGTAGTTTCCGTCAGGTTACGCCGCGTAAAACTAGGACTGAGCCCTAGTTCTCCTAAGCCATGTTAAGTATGGCCGTTGTTCCCGCGTCGAAATTTAAACATCAACGTCATTTGCGTAAGACGTCCGTGAATGGCGCTGGACGCCATTTACGTTACCGTCTAAGCAAATGACGTCGGTGCGACGTCAGTTAGCGCAATGCACGTCGGGTAATTTACCCGACGGAGCATGCGCAGTACGTCCGGCGCGGGAGCGCGCCTAATTTAAATGAGACACGCCCCATTCGACTGGGCCCGCCTTGCGCCGGACGGATTTAAGTTACACCGCTGCAAATTTCCAGGTAAGTGCTTTGTGGATCGGGCACTAACTTGGAAAAATTGCGGCGGTGTAACTTAAATCGGGAAAGTTAAGTTGCGCCCGGGCTACGTGGATCTGGCCCAAAATTCCTCCAGTGCTGGAAATATCTGGCTATTTTTATCTCGAGGGGCTTTATTCTGGCCTTTCATCGAGCAACTTTAAAAATTTAGTAGATGTGTGGCAAGTAGAGTCCCAAACTTTTATGAGCGGGGAGAACACAAGGACACTTACTGGCATGGGACTTGTCATACTCATACTGTCCCATTATAAAGTGAGGTAGACACATGATGAATCCAGCAACACAGACAACCAGAGCACCGAAACCAATGAAGCGAGGCCGGTGCACCCGACTGCCAAAGTAACTGACAAACACAATGAGAATCGTATTTCCAATCTGAAACAAGAAGACGTTCGAAGGGTCAGTGGCTTGGTCACATCTGCTCAGGCCCCTCCCATATTGCACTCAGGATACAATTTTCCCCAATGGTCCTCTTTGTTTTATTTTCCTGAATTGGAAGTTACATGTCACTTCCCCAAATCTGAGGACAAGGTGCTAATCAAAGTGAAATCTTCCTTTGCTTGTTTTGAATAATGTGCGAGAGGCTTAGAAAAAGCGCACGCTCCTGAAGAAGAGGCGCCCCATCATGATACGTGGCGGAAATACTCGACTACTCCCACCTGTTGGGTCCTATACAATTTATTTTTATATATTTAATTGCCTTCATTTATTTATGAGTTTTTTTTTTGTAATTTAGCACTGTTTTTGCACACTTATTTATATTATTTGTGCTTGTACACCTGCTGGTCTTTGGGATGTCATTTCTTTTACGTCAGCAGTATGCATATACCCTATTTATCGGTGTATACCGCGCACTTTGTTGCCCTGAAAATCAGGGCAAAATCGTGGGTGCGCGATATACGCCGATACCCACTTTCCCGCGCCGAGTTTGAATCCTGCGCCGGCATATACCGAGCGCAGTACACTCGTGTGTAGTCGGGCAGGCTCGGCTCTTCTCGCGCTCACGTCCTGGACGTACAGGACGTGAGCGCGAGAGTAGCCGAGCCTGCCCGACTATACACGAGTGTACTGCGCTCGGTATATGCCGGCGCAGGATTCAAACTCGGCGCGGGAAAGCGGGGATCGAGCGGGGAGGACGCCGCAGAAGGACGCCGGACCCGACGATGGACGCCGCGCAAGACACCAAAACTGTAAGTACTAAAATCTTTTTTTACAGGAATGTCGGGTCCACTTTAGGGGTGCGCGCTATACGCCGGAGCGCGCAATACCCCGATAAATACGGTATGTGGTAGCAGGGCAATAGAGTATATTTGTCACTAGGGGCTCTCCCTCGACTCCCCCCAGAACTGTGACCAAGCTGTCATAGAAAGCTTATGGTCCAGTAGTCTACCGAAAATTGCTTTTGATGATGTCAGCACTGTATAGCCAATCACAGTGCCACGTGATCAGTAGCCCGCCCTCCTGCCAATCAGCCCATTTAAAGCTTCGGCTCCAGTCGGCATAAAGGTGTTAAAGTTTATCCAAACCCAAAAATGAAAACGTATTTTATTGTGGCTTACATAGATATGGTGGTTCCATGACACCCAAGGCTGGTAGGAGGGCTCCCGGTCATGTCTCACTCTAATTGGCTGCACAGTGTTGATGTCGTACCTGCTCCTGGCCATCAGTAGTTGACCATGTTGTTGTAATTATTATTATTATTTTTATTATTATTGTACTAATAAAAAAAATAATAATAATACAAATCATAATAATAATACTTATTATTATGATTAATATTAATATTGTCATTAGTATTGCTATTATTATGATTGTTGTTATTATTTTTGCCATGATTATGATTATTATTATTGTTGTAATTATTATTATTGTAATTATAAAAAATAATAAAAATCACAATAATAATACTTATTATTATTTTTTACTATTGTCATTATTATTGTTGTTATTATTATGATTGTTGTTGTTATTGTACTAATGTAATAATAATTACAATTATTATTATTGTCATTATTATTTTTGCAATGATGATGATTATTATTATTGTTGTAATTATTATTTTTATAATTATTGTAATAATAAAAAATAACAATAATGATAAAAATCATAATAATAATTATTATTATTATTATTATTATTATTATTATTATTAATAATAATATTTTCATTATTATTACTATTATTATGATTGTTGTTATTATTGTAATAATGTAAGAATATTTACAATTATCATTATTGTCATTATTATTTTTACCATGATGATTATTATTATTGTCATTATTGTTGTAATTATTAGTTTTATTAATATTGTAATATCATAATATTATTATGATTATTATTAATATTGTCATTAGTATTGCTATTATTATGATTGTTGTTATTATTGTAATAATGTAATAACAATTTAAATTAATTATTGCCATTATTATTTTTGCCATGATGATGATTATTATTATTGTTGTAATTATTATTATTGTAATTATAAAAAATAATAAAAAAAAACACAATAATAATACTTATTATTATTTTTTACTATTGTCATTATTATTGTTGTTATTATTATGATTGTTGTTGTTATTGTACTAATGTAATAATAATTACAATTATTATTATTGTCATTATTATTTTTGCAATGATGATGATTATTATTATTGTTGTAATTATTATTTTTATTATTATTGTAAAACAATAATGATAAAAATCATAATAATAATACTTAGTATTATTCTTATTAATAACATTTATAATAATAATATTATTATTATTATAAATGATTATTATTAATATTGTCATTAGTATTGCTATTATTATGATTGTTGTTATTATTGTAATAATGTAATAATAATTTAAATTAATTATTGCCATTATTATTTTTGCCATGATGATGATTATTATTATTGTTTAATTATTATTATTGTAATAATAAATAATAACAAAAATTAAAAAAAATAAAACGTATTATTATTATTTTTAATATTGTCATTATTATTGTTGTTATTATTATGATTGTTGTTGTTATTGTACTAATGTAATACTAATTGAAATTATTATTATTGTCATTATTATTTTTGCAATGATGATGATTATTATTATTATTATTATTGTTGTAATAATAGAAAATAACAATAATGATAAAAATCATAATAATAATACTTATTATTAGGATTATTATTATTATTATTTGTATTATTATTATTATTATTATTATTATTATTATTATTATTATTATTATTATTAATATTGTCATTATTATTGCTATTATTATGATTGTTGTTATTATTATAAAATTATTATTAATATTGTCATTATTATTGCTATTATTATGATTGTTGTTATTATTGTAAAAATGTAAGAATATTTGAAATTATGATTATTGTCATTATTATTTTTGCCATGATTGTTATTATTGTTGTAATTATTATTAGTTTTATTAATATTGTAATAATAAAGAATGAATAACAGTAATACAAATCATAATAATACGTATTATTATTATTGTTGTTAATATTGTCATTTTTATTGCTATTATTATTATAAATGTTATTTCTAGTATTATTATTACTTTTATCTATTCAGTAGATGTGAAGCTACATTTAACAGCCCTGTAAGATTCCTTTTACATTTTGCAGTCCATGGAAAATTCCCTTTGATATTCAATTTTTATCAGATGAACTTGATTGGTTACCTCATTGAAGGATGACAGAATCCCTGATGTCTGACTGGACATGCCGAAGCGTTTCTCTATGGTCGATATGGTGCTCCTCAGGTATCCGGTCAGGAGGAGCTGCGACAGCTGAAGAAGTCCATGGCAAAACACGAAGACCTGGGATCAAAATACAACACTCGGTTATGTTCCAGCTGTAGAGCTTGGGGGTAGAAGGTAAGGTGAGAGCTACAATGCTATCCAGCAAACACCGCAACTGTGCTGAAAGCTGAAAGTTCATCATTTCATCTACCTACACATACAACCTAAAAAACTGAACAAATTACGTAGACATAAGGCCTAAAAAACTGAACAAATTACATAGACATAAGGCCTAAAAAACTGAACAAATTACATAGACATAAGGCCTAAAAAACTGAACAAATTATGTAGACAGTGGGCCAGATTCAGGTAGACTTACGACGGGCGTATCAGTAGATACGCCGTCATAAGTCCGAATCCCCCCCGCCGTATATTTAAGCGTATTCTCAAGCTGAGATACGCTTAAATATTGCTAAGATACGACCGGCGTAAGTCTCCTACGCCGTCGTATCTTAACTGCATATTTACGCTGGCCGCTAGGGGCGTGTACGCTGATTTACGCCTAGAATATGTAAATCAGCTAGATATGCCTATTCACGAACGTACGCCCGGCCGTCGCAGTACAGATACGCCGTTTACGTAAGGCTTTTTCCGGCGTAAAGTTACCCCTGCTATATGAGGCGTAGCTATGTTAAGTATGGACGTCGGGCCAGCGTCGAATTTTCCGTCGATTACGTCGTTTGAGTAAGTCGTTCGCGAATAGGGCTGTGCGTAAGTTACGTTCGCGTCTAAAGCATTGACGATTTGCGGCGTAATTTGGAGCCTGCGCACTGGGATTCTTTCACGGACGGCGCATGCGCCGTTCGTAAGAAACATCAAGTACGTGGGGGTCACGATTAGTTAGCATAGAACACGCCCCCAATCAGCCTCTTTTGAATTAGGCGGGCTTACGCCGCCCGATATACGCTACGCCGCCGTAACTAAAGGCGCAACTTCTTTGTGAATACAGTACTCGCCTTTCTAAGTTACGGCGGCGTAGCGTTTCTGAGATACGCTACGCCCGTCTAAAGATAGGCGCCTGTACGTGAATCTGGCCCATAAGGCTTGTTCCTCTCCCTCTGTTGCTGACATCCCCCCCCCCCCCCCTTCCTGGATGCTGTTCCGGCCCTGCTGCTATTGTCAGTAAATCCTGGCTGTAAAAATGACAGCCAGGACTTGCTCTGTGTCACAGCTGCAGTCACTGCTAGGCAAACTGAAGCTTCCAAATAATGTTCAGAAGCCTTGTTATAAAAAACAATGCAACATTACTTTTATGATGTACTTACTTTGTTTCATTCATGTGCAGATCAATATTATTTTTAGCCACTTATAAGTACATCTTTTTTTTATTATTATTATATTTTTTGTATTCATTTAGGGCCAGATTCACAGAATAGATACGACGGCGTATCTCCTGATACACCGTCGTATCTCTTGTCCTATCTATCATAGAATCTATTCACAGGGCCAGATTCACAAAGAGATACATCGGTGTATCTACAGATACACCATCGTATCTGTGACTTACACTGGTCCTATCTATGCGCCTGATTCATAGAATCAGATACGCATAGATAGGGCTAAGATCCGACAGTGTTACACTGTGTTACACTGTCGGATCTTTTTTTCCATTTAAAAATGGCGCCGGCGGCGTTCCCGCTGATTTAGATAAATAAGATGTAAATCAGCGAGATACACAAATTCACGAACGTACGCGGACCCGTCGCAGTGTTCTTACGTCGTTTCCGTAGCGGCTTTCCCGGCGTATACTTACCCCTTTTTTTATCAGGCGCAGCCAATGTTAAGTATAGCCGGCGTTCCCGCGTCGAATTTGAATTTTTTAACGTAGTTTGCGTAAGTCGTTCTCGAATACGGACAGACGTCGTTTACGTAAGCGTCGAAACCACTGACGTCCTAGCGACGTCAGTGGGAGCAATGCACGCCGGGAAATCTCGCGGACGGCGCATGCGCATTTAAATCGGCGCGGGAACGCGCCTGATTTAAATAGTACACTCCCCTAGCCGCGGAATTTGAATTCCGCCGGGGGATTTAGGATCCGCCGTCGCAAGTTTGGAGGTAAGTGGTTTGTGAATTAGCCACTTTCCTCCTAAACTTGCGGGAGCGGATCTTAATTCACGTAGATCGAGCGGATCTATAGATCCGCTGAGCTACGTGAATCTGGCCCATAGAATCAGTTACGCATAGATAGCCCAAAGATCCGACAGGTGTAATTGACTTACACCGTCGGATCTTAGGATGCAATACTTCGGCCGCGGCTGGGTGGAGTTTGCGTCGTTTTCCTGCGTCGGGTATGCTAATGAGCATTTACGGCGATCCACGGCGGTTTTCGCGTTCGTTACGTCGTCGCTAGTAATTTTTTCCCGTCGCAAAGTTAGTCATGATTTTACATGCCTTAACTTTACACGAGCCATGTTATGCCGCATACACACCATCACTTTATGTGATGAAAAAAAACGACATTTTCTGTGAAGTAAAAAACTACATTTTTGAAACTTCAATTTTCAAAGACGAAGTTGCCTACACACCATCGTTTTTTCACAATGCTCTAGCAAAGCGAGGTTACGTTCACCACGTTTTTCCATTGAAGCTCGCTTCATAACTAGCTTCTGGGCATGCGCGGGTGTAAAAACGTCGTTTTAAACGTCGTTTTTTGCTACACACGGTCAATTTCTGTGAAGTAAAAAACAACATTTTGAAAAACGACACATAAAATTGAAGCATGCTTCAATTTTTTTTTGTCGTTTTTCACAAGACATAAAACTACGTTTTCCCCCACACACGGTCATTTAAAGTGACGTTTTTAAAAACGTCGTTTTTTTTCATCACATAAAGTGATGGTGTGTACGCGGCATTAAAGTATGGCCGTCGTTCCCGCTTCGAATTTTAAATTATTATTTTTTTGCGTAAGACGTCCGGGAATACGAAACGCTGTAACTCACGTCGCCGTTCAAAAAAAATGACGTCACATCGCGCAAAGCACGGCAGGAATTTCAAAACTGGGCATGCGCAGTACGTCCGGCGCGGGAGCGCGCCTAATTTAAATGGTACACGCCCCATTTGAATTGGGCGGGCTTGCGCCGGACGTGTTTACGATACACCGCCGCAAGTTTACAGGTAAGTGCTTTGTGGATCAGGCACTTACACTGAAAACTTGCTGGGTGTAACGAAAACGGGTTACGTTGCGCCGCCGCAATTGTACCTGAATCTGGCCCTTAGTTTGTTACTTTTATGACACATTGTAAATAATTTTGCCATGCTAAATATAAGACTCGGTTCACACTGGGGCGACTCGTCAGGCGACGCAGCCGCCTGACAAGTCGCGTCCCATTATAGTGAATAGAACCGTTCTAATAGGAGCGACGCAAGTCGCTCCGACTTAGAAAAAGGTTCTTGTACGACTTCGGGGGCGACTCAGGGCGATTTGCATTGACTTCTATACAGAAGTCATTTTGCAAGTCGCCTTGGAAGTCGTCTTCAGGTCGCCTGGCCGAGTCGCCCCCGAAGTTGTGCCGCCCCTGTGTGAATCGGCTCTAATACATACAGTAAATAACATTTACATTAAACAAAGAAGCACAAGCCTATATATGGCTTTATGGGTACCACCATTAGGGATGAGCTTCATGTTGGACTCGAACATTGCCTGTTCGCCGAACAGCGAACAATTTGGGGTGTTCGCGGCAAAATTCGAAAAGCCGCGCAACACCCTGTAAAAGTCTATGGGAGAAATCTAAAGTGCTAATTTTAAAGGCTAATATGCAAGTTATTGTCATAAAAAGTGTTTGGGGACCTTTTTTTATTTTTATTTTTTTATTTTTCATAAAGGACTTTCCCAACGGTGTCTGTGTTTTTTTTTTTACAAATTGTTACACCTTCTTTGTGAAATAGTAGGGGTACAATGTAACAATAAAAGTGAAATATTCCTTTAAATTTCGTACCTAGGGGGTTTATAGTATGCCTGTGAAGCAGAGCATGTTTCCTTTGCTTAGAACTGTCTCTTTTTTTAATAAAGGACTTTTTTCTACAGTGTGTGCTTTATTTTTACAATTGTTTACACTTTCTTAGTGAAATGGTAGGGGTACAATGTACCCCATTACCAATTCACATAGGGGGGGGCCGGGATCTGGGGGTCCCCCTTGTTAAAGGGGTCTTCCAGATTCCGATAAGCCCCCCGCCCACAGACCCCGACAACCACCGGGCAAGGGTTGTGGGGATGAGGCCCTTGTCCCCATTAACATGGGGACATGGTGCTTTGAGGGGTCACAGACCCCCAAAGCATTCTCCCCATGTTTAGGGCATGTGGCCTGGTACGGTTCAGGAGGGGGGGCGCTCTCTCGCTCCCCCCTCTTTTCCTGTGGCCTGCCAGGTTGCGTGCTCGGATAAAGGGTCTGGTATGGATTTTTGGGGGAACTCCACACCATTATTTTTTTTTAAATTTGGGGTGGAGTTCCCCTTAAAATCATGTCTGGTATGGATATTTGGGGGGAACTCCACGTCATTTTTTTTTATTTGACGCAGGGTTCCCCTTAATATCCATACCAGACCTGAAGGGCCTGGTAATTGAATTCGGGGGGAACCCCCACGCATTTTTTTTATATCAATGACTTTTCTCTGTATTCCCGGGAGCCGACAATTCATTATAGACGCGACTGATTTTAAATGACTTTTTTCCCTTCAGAAATTTCATTTTGTGCAGAGACAGTTCTAAGCACTGGAAACAAGCGCTACTTCACAGGCATACTTTACACCCCCCCATGGTACGAAATTTAAAGGAATATTTCACTTTAATTGTTTGAGCAATGTAGAAGCAATGGTCTATCTATAGAGGGCCAACACACCCCCACAGACAGAGCTAGAGCTCCCCAATCAGCAGGGAGCAGGAGCTATTCCCCAATTCAGCACGGCATGTGTCCAACCTCTGCAGAAAAACTGCCCATATAGATACCTAGTGTTACACAATGTCATACTGTAACTTATAGTTATACAATGTAACGTATAGCGTGCAAGAGAAAAAAAACACATAGTGGTGAAAACCGCTAGTTCAGGATTAAATAACACAAAAACGGCTCAACATTCTCAGCATTAACCGGCAGGACAAGCAGTGCAGCATTCTTCGCATGCCTGCCGTGTACTACTGACGTTCACAGCTGGTAGGTTGACAGCTTGGTATGCAGAAGTGCACACAGACCTCTCAGTCGCAGGTCTGTGGGATTCTCTGCTTACCTCTCTACATGAATTAGCAGTTTTTGTGTGTGTTTTGTGTGTGTTTTTTCTTCTTGCACGCTCTATGTTACATATGATGTTGTGTAACACTCCACCTGGGATGTACAGTATGGAATCGTATTTGTCCTCCATAGACATCTGCTTCTTATAGCAAATCCTGTAACGGATATTCATCCCTATTGCATTAGGGTGTGCACCCCAAAGCTCAAACACACATACGTATATATATATATATATATATATATATATATATATATATATATATATATATATATATATATACTGTATATACACACACTATATTACCAGAAGTTTTGGGACACCTGCCTTTCCACGCACATGAACTTTAATGGCATCCCAGTCTTAGTCCGTAGGGTTCAATATTGAGTCGGCCCGCCCTTTGCAGCTATAACAGCTTTAACTCTTCTGGGAAGGCTTTCCACAAGGTTTAGGAGTTTGTCTATGTGAATGTTTGACCATTCTTCCAGAAGAGCATTTGGGTCAGACACTTATGTTGGTTGAGAAGGCCTGGCTCACAGTCTCCACTCTAATTCATCCCAAATGAAGACATGAATGAGCGAGTTTGGGGTGGAAGAACTTAACTGGCCTGTACAGAGTCCTGACTTCAACACCTTTGAGATGAATTTGAGTGTAGCGCCTGTGTACTTTTCAGTACAGGTGCTATGTCAAATTTAGTTGGGGGATGAGAGAGTTATTTGCTCTCATCCGTATTGATTTGTTAAATTCAGCTGTTGCCAGTTCTAGACTGTCCTGTGGGTCATTCTGTGCTCCAGAGATGTAGTTCCATCTCTGGGTGGCAGGTGGCGCCAGAGGGGTCCAGGCAGAGGAGCCTTTCTCCAGCAGCCAATCAGAGGAGTGTTTCCCTCGCGGGGCATGCTGGGGAGGGTATTTCTGTGGCAGACGCCATTTTGTGGGGTTCTTCGCGAGTTCCTGGTTCCAGGTGCGGCACCCACCTTTAGGTGTGCGCACATCACGGGCCCCGGCGATATGGCCTACCAGGCTGGGGCGCACGTGCTACGCGGTGTTCCTGACTCTGGGCCCTCATGGCCCGGTGCGACTGATGCTGCCAAGGGGCCCCAGTGACTTACTGGTTCCCCCATCTCTTATTAAGAAGATCCCAAGCGAGTTGTGCTGTTCGGTGGGAGTCGGTCTGAGGAGAACCCGGAGGCAGGTGATCCAATAGGGCTTAGACCATCCATCAGGGATCTGGGTGACCGGACACTGACAGGTTGTATGCTGCAAACTGTCAGTAGGTGACCCCAAGCTATCAAGTCTACCTGAGGAGGATTCAGGCAAAACTGTGTTTACTAAGAGGATTCGCTCTATCGTCCATATTAACAAGTATTGGGCCTGTGGCAGAGGTCTCACTACAAAAAAACCTAAGTCTTATTAGAGCCAAGTCGGTGGCAGAGACTTGTTCCTTCCCAGCAGTTCCGAGTGACGCTCTGGCTGCCAGGCCTGTGAGAGAGACCTGTCCGGGGGCACTACACCCACTCCGGCTGGAGTGGCGACGAAGTAAGATTGATCATTGGAGGCAGGACTGCTTCTTCTATCCATAGCCTGAATCTGCAAAGTTCTCTCCTTTTCACCAACCTATTCTGTCTACCTCAAGTTGGTTGTTGGTCATGTTGGACCAGTAATAAAGCATTGAAAACGTCACCCTGTCTGGACATTCCGTTACTGCTTCGCATCAACATCATCACCCCTAGACACAATACAGAGGTAACATAATTATGCCGATCCCAAATCTAACCAGCGGCTCCTGAGGGAGTAGCACTACATGAGTATAGATTGCGAGCCAGACCTTCTCGTCCACATCAGTGCCTGACCTCACAAATGCGCATCTGGAAACATTTCCATAGACGGGGACGTGGCTAGCCGGCGAAGAGTATGGACGCTCTGTAATACAGCTCCTCTCTGCCACGGACAATAGGGAGTATTACACGACTAGAAGGCTTGTTTCACGCAGAAGAAAAGAGGGCACTCAGCCCGGGAAATTGCCGGATTATTTCCTGCTACAGCGCCGTTACACGGACCAATATGGCGGCGGTAAGCTAAGAGAACACACACATGGCTCTCATACCCAGAACAGGGTGGCCGCATACTCCACAGCAGGACTTCACCATAACAGTCTGGGGAAAGGGATGCACCTCTACTCCTCCATCAGCCTCATCCAGCCCGGCCAAAAGCAGGCAAAAGATGGACAGCCCGACGGTGGAAGGCCTGGAGGTAAGCCTGGAGTCATCTCCGGATGATACCAGGGAATTACAGGACTCAATCACTGACTTCCCCACTGCCAATATAACCTACACGGTTAAGGAGATATTTTCCAAAAAAAGGGGCACCAATGTCTACGGCGCGCATCAATGGCGCAGGCGCACTGAGCGTGCCGTTAGTGAAGGTGATCGTGCCTTCATGCCTTTCTCTTGCAGGTTTTTTTTCCCCCAGATTTTTTTAACCGCTTAAGGACCGCCTCCTGCACATATACGTCGGCAGAATGGCACGGCTGGGCACAAGCACATACAGGTACGTCCTCTTTAAGTGCCCAGCCATCGGCCGCGGGCGCGCGACCCGGTCCGAAGCTCCGTGATCGCGGGACCCGATCGCCGCTGGAGCCCCACGATCGGTCCCCGGAGCTGAAGAACGAGGAGAGATGTGTGTAAACACAGCTTCCCCGTTCTTCACTGTGGCGCCGTCATCGATCGTGTGTTCCCTTTTATAGGGGGACACAATTGATGACGTCACACCTACAGTCACACCCCCTTACAGTTAGAAACACATATGAGGTCACACTTAACCCCTTCAGCGCCCCCTTGTGGTTAACTCCCAAACTGCAATTGTCATTTTCACAGTAAACAATGCATTTTAAATGCATTTTTTGCTGTGAAAATGACAATGGTCCCAAAAATGTGTCAAAATTGTCCAAAGTGTCCGCCATAATGTCGCAGTCACGAAAAAAATCGCATAAGTAGTAAAAAAATATATATATATTATAAAAATGCAATAAAACTATCCCCTATTTTGTAATCGCTATAAATTTTTGCAAACCAATCGATAAACGCTTATTGCGATTTTTTTTTACCAAAAATAGGTAGAAGAATACGTATCGGCCTAAACTGAGGAAAAAAAATGTTTTATATATTTTTGGGGGATATTTATTATAGCAAAAGGTAAAAAATATTGAATGTTTTTCAAAATTGTCGCTCTATTTTTGTTTATAGCGCAAAAAATAAAAACCGCAGAGGTGATCAAATACCACCAAAAGAAAGCTCTATTTGTGGGAAAAAAAGGACGCCAATTTCGTTTGGGAGCCACGTCGCACGACCGCGCAATTGTCAGTTAAAGCGACGCAGTGCCGAATCGCAAAAACTGGCTGGGTCCTTTAGCTGTCTAAAGGTCCGGGTCTTAAGTGGTTAAGAGGGTTTACTTTAAACGGACATTTCCTATAATACAACATGCCTTTCAAAATCTCGTAATTTAATGTCAGGGGCCTGAACAGCCCTCAGAAATGGAAGATGGCTTGGAAAGAGGCAAATAGACTCCATAGTAATGTGATATGTTTCCAAGAGACTCACTTTGTCTCCCACAGGCCTCCTGCTTTCCAACACCGCAAATATCCACATATATTTCTGGCTTTCCAAAAAAAGAGGAGTGGCAATTGCTAAATCAACAACTCCAAATACACATTGGTTAATGTGTACCTTCCCAACACAAAACAACTGCATTTTTTGAAAAAAAACTGTAAGAAAGTGTCTAGTATGAGACACGGAAATGTAATTTTATGCAGAGACTTTAATGCTGTTCCTGATAGAGATATGGACCTGTCCAGTCATACTAAGCTCCTTCAACGCAGAGCAACGCTGGACAGTTTTATGTCTTCCTCAGGCTTATATGATGTGTGGAGATGTCAGCAGTCCTCGGAGAAGGACTACACCAGGCATGTCCAAAGTCCGGCCCGCGGGTCAATCGCGGCCCGTGTTCCAGTTTCGGACAGCCCGCCTGCTCATTTTGACATGTATTTCTTTTGTGGCCCCCAACAAATCCCCGAGCACCGGGGGCCACAAAACATGTACATGCTAGCTGGACTTGGAGGGGACAGGGAGGGGACGGGACGAGTGCCGTACAGGAGTATTTCCTGTTTACACGGCGACCTCTGTAAAAGGAAGTCCCGTCTCCTGCGCTGCCATTGGACGACTGTCCATCACAGGAGGCAGGACTTTCAATTAAAGAGGCCTGCCGAGAAAACAGGAGTTTCTCCTGTATGTCTGTCGGTGCTTGTCCCGCCCCCCTCCCCATTTCCTCCAAGGCTGCAGATGTGCATGAATCAGGCTGCACTGATGGCAATGATGAGTCTGCATTCATGTCAATAGGGGGTGCTGCATTCTGAGCAACAGGGGTGCTGCATTCTGGGCAATGGGGGGGCTGCATTCAGGGCAAGGGGGGGGCTGCGTTCAGGGCAAGGGGGGTGCTGCGTTCAGGGCAAGGGGGGTGCTGCATTTAGGACAAGGGGGTGCTGCATTCAGGACAAGGGGGGTGCTGCGTTCAGGGCAAGGGGGGTGCTGCATTTAGGACAAGGGGGTGCTGCATTCAGGACAAGGGGGGTGCTGCATTCCAGGCAAGGGGGTGATGCATTCAGGGCAGGGGGGTGCTGCATTCAGGACAAGGGGGGTGCTGCATTGAGAGCAAGGGGGTGTTGCATTGAGGGCAAGGGGGTGCTGCATTCAGGACAAGGGGGGTGCTGCATTCAGGACAAGGGGGGTGCTGCATTGAGATCAAGGGGGTGCTGCATTCAGGGCAAGGGGGTGCTGCATTCAGTGCAAGGGGGTGCTGCATTCATGACAACAGGGGTGCTGCATTCTTGACAATGGGGGTGCTGCATTTATGGCACTTGTGAGGCTGCATTGATGGGCACTCACCCTTATTTTGCTTCACAGTTCTCTATCTAAAATTTAAGATTTTTTTCCTGAATCTTCCCTCTTAAAGTGAAGGTGCGTGTTATACGCCAATAAATTCGGTATATCCAAATAACACGCCTGAGCTCATCTCTTCCCCACACACAGCCACAAAGGCAAGAGAATTCTTGTTGGGCGGGGCATTAGTGCTCGGATGAACACACTTAGACTGGATTTTAATGATTCACAGAATGTCAGGCAAAATGGTCGGCCCTCACGCATGTTCACTTCATCAAATCTGGCCCTCTTTGAAAAAAGTTTGGACACCCCTGGACTACACATTCTTCTCTAACGTTAACCACACATATTCTCGAATAGATCTGTTCCTGATAGACAAATTTCTCTTACAACAGGTTGTCAAATCAGAAATTCGTTGTATTACGTGGTCAGACCCCGCCCCAATTTCCATCAGCGGGGGGGATTATTGTGCTGCAACCAGGGCAAACCGAAGGTGTAACGATATTTACACTTTATCGCAACCGAGTTACTCTGACCAAATAGGCAAAGCTTTTACAGAATTCTTCACTATTAAAGCCCCCTCGGTCGATGATCCTTTCACGCTGTGGAATACTCATAAAGTCTATATAAGGGGACTGCTCATACAGCTGAGTGCGAAGGTGAAAAGACAACATTCAGAGCGACTTAATGAGTTACTAGCTCAAATCCGCCACCTTGAAAACCTTAATAAAGGAAACACAATGCAAACAATTAGGGATTCACTGTTCACTACTAGACAGGAGCTACGTAAGACGCAAGTTTTCCTATTCGGACCCGTTCGTATTTTCGTAACAGTTTTATTTTCGTTTACCGTATTTATCGGCGTATACCACGCACACTTTTTTGCCCTGAAAATCAGGACAAATCGTGGGTGCACGATATACGCCGATACCCGCTTCCCGCGCTGTGTTTGAACCACTGCGCCGACATATACCGAGCGCAGTACACTCAGGTATAGTCGAGCAAGCTTGGCTCCTCTCGCGGTCACGTCCTGTGCGTCCTGTACGTCCTTTACACGAAAGGAGCCGAGCCTGCCCGACTATACACAAGTGTACTGCGCTCGGTATATGTCGGCGCAGTGGTTCAAACACAGCGCAGGAAGTGGGGATCGAGCGGGGAGGACACCACGATGGCCGCAGAAGGACGCCAGACCGGACGAGGCCGCCGATGGAAGCGATGGACGACGGGCAAGACACCGACGAGGGGCATCCAAACTGTAAGTATTTTTTTTTTTTCCAGGAATTTTCCTTCAAGTTCGGGGGTGCGCGCTATATGCCGGGGCGCGTTATAGCAAGATAAATACGGTATACTGAATGATTCGTAATTCTGTCAAATTTATTTTCGTTGATTCGAAAATTCGTAATTTTGTTGGATAATAATTTTAGTTTAATGGATTCGTAATTTTGTACTTTCGTGAAATACATTGCGGCGCGGTCATTCGCAATCTCGTATTTTAGTTTCATTTTCAACACGCGGCTAATCCATATTAAGATAGACTTTCTCTTAAGCCCCGTGGACACACGGTCGGACTTTTTGCCAACAAACTTCAAAATTAGCGTTTTCCAAAAAATCCGACCGTGTGTACGCTCCATCGGACAAACTTTTTCAGTTTCAAAAGTCCGGCCAACTCCCTTCGGACAAAAATCCACGAGAAAAGTTTGTTTGAAGTCCGATCGTGTGTACGAGGCTTTACACTGTTCAATGTGACTCCGAAAAAAGAGATAAGCTGATTGGCTAAGATATTAGGAACGATACATCACTCACTAACTACACTGCCCAGTGCCCATTCGAAAGAACAATTCGAGTACACAAATTTACGAACAGAAAAAGAAACAGATTTACAAAACACACAAATGAAAATACGAACATACGAATGAAAATACAAATATACGAATGAAAATACGAATATACGAAATTACGAACAGACAAAGGATTTAAAATACGGAATGCAAATCGTTCGTTATAGATGTCATTTTTGGTCTTTTGCTGTTTTGGTGTTTCGTATTTTAGCAAGATTGTCCAATCGTACGTTCGTGTTATCGCTTGTTTGTTATTTTGCTTATTCGTAATTCCGTATTTTTCATATTTTAGTACTTTTTAGCTATTCGGATGTTCGAATTGATCTGAATGTACCAATACTAAGAAATTCGTACGATAATCCATTCGTTACGAACGGGAACACACATGTCTAATGACTACCATTAGGCCCAATCATATAGGCCCAATCATATAGATAAGGTAACAAAGCAGGGAAGCTATTAGCAAATCAACTAAAAGAAAAAACAGCAAAACAAAAAATTCCATACATTGTAAACCCCAAAACCAAGTTAAAAGTTAGACATTGCAGATATATTTAGTGATTCTTACAAGGAGCTTTATAATCTTAACAAGGACCCAAATACCTATCAACCTAACGGGGAGATATCACAAACTTCCTGGCCTCTGTAAACCTGCCCACATTATCTCATGCCTCGTACACATGACCGGTTTTCCCGACGGGAAAACTGCGAGGAGAGCTTTTGGCCGGGAATCCCGGCCGTGTGTATGCTCTTCGCAGTTTTTCCGACGGGAAAACTGCCCAAAAACTGCCGGACAAAAAAGAGAACCAGCTCTCTTTTTTCCTGCCGGGAAAACCGGCGGACTTTTGCCCAGCGTTTTTTGGCAGTTTTCCTATGGGAAAAACTGCGATGGAGAATACACACGTCCGAGATTCCCGACCAAAGCTCCACTGCAGTTTTCCTGACTGTAAAAAAGGGCCGTGTGTAGGCGGAAAGACTGACCGAGCAGGTTCTCGGCTTTCCCCTCGGGATTTCCGACGGGAACTTTTCCTGTCAGAAATCCCGCACGTGTGTACGGGGCATCACAGTACAGGAGATAGAAAAGGCAATTAAAAACCTTCCCCACAACAAATCTCCAGGACATGATGGTTATTCTTCTGAATATTATCAGTTGTTTATTCACATTCTAGCACCACACACACTTACACCAAATTTTTGAGAAAGCAAAGAATACTGCGAGTTTCCCCCAAGAGATGTTAACGGCCACTACAATTACTCTCCCCAAACCGGGTAAAGAACCCAATCTACCACAACATTTTACCAATATCACTATTGAATGTGGATGTGAAACTGTACGCAAAATTGTTAGCACATAGACTAATGATCCTGCTGCCTAAACTGATTAATTATGACCAAGTAGGATTTGTAATGAACCATCAGACCGCCCTCGTCATGGAAAAACTAAGATCCGATCTGAACATTCAGGGGATTTTTGCCCACAAATGTCAGCATAAAATATCCTTGTTCGCCAATGACATTACTTTATCTCTATCCCCCTGTCCATGTCTTTACCCGCAGCCCACAACATTTTGCAATTGTTCGGTAGAGTGTTGTAACGGTCAGGAGTTAACGCGTTACCATATTCCATTCCACCAACCCAAGACAGCTTCCGACACAACACAATCCAGCAGACAGGACCCATTAGATTTCCCCCAGAATAACGAGACACAGCTCTGTTCTCTGGTTCCAAACAGAATGACACTTTAATGGTAAACTCAGATTTCTTATATACAGTTAGAAGAAAGCATGCTGCAGGAATCAAAGGGACAATGACACACTCCACCCACAACATCACACAATGGGTGCTAACGAGTCCCCCTCAATCCCCATCTTAGACAGACTTTCTGACTCCGCGGTAAGCTATTCTCACTTGCTACACAATCCACATTCCTTTAGTGAACATGAGTCAGACGTCTGACCTTTAGAGTGTGTTAACTCACAACACATATTAGCATCAATAGAACTTTCACACAATACAGGGTTAGTTAGTATAGCACCATGAAATATCTTAGGAGCCAGGCTTAATTAACACAATAGACAATAGAATGCAATCACAGCAAGCTTTCCTCACTACAGCCAGGTAGCTGGAGGTGATTAACATCAATTAACATCTCAACAGTCTATGTTCCACATTGAAGGAGACACTCTATTGACCTGTTGTGTTCAGAATGAACAACTTGTAATATTTCAAGATATCCTGCAATACATGAATTATCATTACTGTCCCATCTCATGTAATCCATGATATCAGTTCTCAGTCATCCTATGCCCCTAGTGGACATAGGATGACCCTAGACACAAGAGTCATTGGTGAAGCTGACACAGGAGTACCCCACATCCTTCAAGCACCTCTGGGTCCCACCGGCCATACCGTTACAAGTGTCTTTCTACAAAGTCAATGCCACCAAGTCCAACATCTTAGGAATAGCCATGGACTCAAATACTGAAACATCCCTGAAAAAAAATCTTCCATACCCATGGACTAAGGACTTCATCACTTATAATAAAATTAACATCCCAACATCTCAAGACTTTTTCATACTAATTATTTACCACTTATTATTTCCTTTCAACAGGAACTTTCTAGACTACAGAAATGTTACCTATCCTGGTCAGGGAGATAACCCATAGGTTATTTAACCATCCGTTAAAAAAAAAGCCAACTTGCTTTAAATTTAACCGATGGATTCCTAACCGATGGGGAAAAAACTATCGTTAGTAGGCACAACCATCAGTTAAAAATCCACGCATGCTCATAATCAAGTCGACGCATGCTTGGAAGCATTGAACTTCGTTTTTTTCAGCACGTCGTTGTGTTTTTTGTTACCGCGTTCTGACACGATCGTTTTTCTTTTAACCGATGGTGTGTAGGCGCGACATCAGTCAGCTTCATCGGTTAACCGATGAAAGCGGTCCATCGGTCCGTTCTCATCGGATGGACTGATCGTGTGTACGTGGCATTAAACACAGATAATGGAAAAGGTATGGAACTTTATTCGGTCATGCAACCCCACATTGAAAGGTATCACACTAATTTACAACACACTGAACTCTAAAAACATATTCATTAAGTATACACCATTACTAAAATGGGAAAAAGATTTGGGGAAAGAGTTTTCGGAACTTCAATGGCAAAATGCGATTAAATGCAACCATCAATTCTCAAGATGTTCAAACTTTGAGGAGTTAGCTCAAAAACGTATGCAGAGGTGGTACTTTACCCCCTATATAGTAGATAAGTTCTCAAAAAACAACTCAAACCTAAGGTATGGGCCTGCGCTAATCCACATATCTTCTGGGTAGAAATCTTCCCGATAATTACTAAGGTAACAGGTGTCTATGTTAAACGGAATGTTGAACAGGCCATCCTCAGTAATCTTCCTTCCGCTATTAGGCCTAGAACTACTAACATTTTAATGGCAGCACGCTGTGCAATAATGAATACATGGAAATCTTCAGGTACGGGAATTGAACCTTTTCATGGAAAAAACATCAAAAAGTTATAAAATAAACCTTATATCGCGGAAGGGCGCTTTCTGCGCACTGGCGTCGTTACCTTGATGTTATTGAACGGATTCCGGCAGGACGCGCTATTCTTTGTTTGAGGATCGGCATAATTGTTTTGTCCGCCTGCGGTCATCTTTCCCTTTGTATTTGTGTCCTGTGGAGAAAAAGAAAGTCAAGTTATTACAGAACTGGGAAAGGCCATTCAGAGGGAATATTTCGATTTTGAGTGGATGCCAGCAGGATGAATCACTTCCTTTTCCAAATAATTATATATAAAAACATCGGAGGAAAACGTTTAACACATGCGGAAATTCTTGCCATGATTGAAAAAATGGTTGTAAATATTTGTGTGTTCTCTGTGCGGAAAGAATGAAAGAAACTTTGTTTTATAGTTACAAAATACAGTGGGGCAGATCCACAAAAGGATTACGCCGGCGTATCTCTTGATACGCCGGCGTAATTTAAAATTTCCCGCGTCGTATCTTTGTTTTGTATCCACAAAACAAGATACGACGGCATCTGGGATCGATCCGACAGGCGTACGTCTTAGTACGCCGTCGGATCTTAGATGCAATTTTTCGTTGGCCGCTAGGTGGCGTTTCCGTCCCAATCCGCGTCAAGTATGCAAATTAGCTATTTACGGCGATCCACGAACGTACGTCCGGCCGGCGCATTTTTTTACGTTGTTTTCATTCGGCTTTTTCCGGCGTATAGTTAAAGGTGCTGTTATGAGGCATACTCAATGTTAAGTATGGCCGTCGTTCCCGCGTACAATTTTGAAATTTTTACGTCGTTTGCGTAAGTCGTTCGCGAATAGGGATTTGCGTAGAATGACGTCACCGTCGGAAGCATTGACTTTTTCCGGGTTAATTTCGAG
The DNA here is from genome assembly GCF_905171775.1 of Rana temporaria. Lineage (NCBI taxonomy): Eukaryota > Metazoa > Chordata > Amphibia > Anura > Ranidae > Rana > Rana temporaria. Next base: position 17,903,993 of record NC_053490.1, read on the forward strand.
CATGCGCACTGGGATACCCCCACGGAGGGCGCATGTGCAGTTAAAAAAAAACGTTGTTTACGTCGGGTTACGACGTATTAACATAAAACACGCCCCCATTACATCCATTTGAATTCCGCACCCTTACGCCGCCAGAGATACACTACGCCGCCGTAACTTACGGCGCAAATTCTTTGTGGATTAGAAAAAAAATAAAATAAGTTGCGGTGGCGTAGTGTATCTTAGATACGCTGCGCCCAGCGTATTAATGCGCCCAGGTACGTGGATCTACCCCAGAATGTATTACTAGACAGTCTACATCTCCCATAAGGGTTTGTTTTCTGATATTCAAATATAAATAAATAATAATAATTAAAACAAATATTAAAACATGTCATATAAAATATAAAATATAAAAACATAGGGGCCAGATTCAGGTAGGAGATACGACGGCGTATCTCCAGATACGCCGTCGTATCTCTGAGTGCGGGCCGTCGTATCTATGCGCCTGATTCTTAGAATCAGTTACGCATAGATTTGACTAAGATCCGACCGGCGAAAGTCTCTTACGCCATCGTATCTTAGGCTGCATATTTACGCTGGCCGCCAAGTGGCGCTTCCGTCGATTTACGCAAGGAATATGCAAATTGGGTAGATACGCCGATTCAGAAACGTACGTCCGGGCGGCGCATTTTTTTACATCGTTTACGTTAGGCTTTTCCCGGTGTAAAGTTACCCCTGCTATATGAGGCGTATCCTATGTTAAGTATGGACGTCATTCCCGCGTCAAATTTTTAAATTTTTACGTCGTTTGCGTAAGTCGCCTCGTGAATGGGGCTGTGCGTAATTTACGTTCACGTCGAAAGCATTGGCTTTTTGCGGGTTAATTTGGAGCATGCGCACTGGGTTACTTTCACGGACGGCGCATGCGCCGTTCGTAAAAAACGTCAAATACATGGGGTCACACTAAATTTCAATAAAACACGCCCACATCATCCAAATTTGAATTAGGCGGGCTTCAGAATACGGAACTTGCGCCCTCATTTACGTTACGCCCGCACAAAATTACGCAGGGCTACCTGAATCTAGCCCATAAAGCGTAAAAAAAAATGCATTGCTGGACAGTACTTTATACAATATTTATATGCACTATTATTGGACTATTCACACATAACTATATTTTTCTTTTATGCATTTTTTCACTTTTTTTTTTTTTTTCCGTGGTAAACTGCCCGGTCAATTGCTTATTGTAATCAACTTGTGTTCATACACTCTTTTTTTCTTTTTTGGCTTCTGGTCATTGCATATATAGAGGCTTCACTGCACAGATTATTTATGCCCAGCTTTATGGTATATTACTTACTATTCACTTACTGCTCTTAGAAGTTTTATGTTGGAAGATCCCCTCAGGGACGGGTTTTATAAGTTACAAGTATGTCTGTCACATTATTAGTGGGTCCCCCCCACTGTCAGGTACCCCAGGTAGCGCCAACACCCCACCTGTGCTTTTCATATCAATCAAAAGACTCCCTTTGTGGAGCTTTTCTGTCCTAAGTGCGGTACTTTACTGTTTTGTACACACTGATCGGTTGGAGGGCTTTTGCAATGGCAGAACTACTGCGGATTCGGATGTAAGGGGAAACTCTGCAGATTCAGAGTGTAAAGGGGAACTCTGCGGATTCAGATGTAAAGGGCAAACCCTGCAGATTCATATGTAAAAGGGAACTCTTCAGAGTCAGATGTAAGGGGAAACTCTGCACTGACGTCCTGTACGTACAGGACGTCAGCGCGACAGTTGCCGAGCCTGCCCGAAGATTCACGAGTGTACTGCGCTCGGTATATGCTGGCGCAGTATTCAAACTCGTGGCGGGAAGGACGCGAGGACGCCGCAGAAGGACGCCGGACCCGCCGAAAAGGACACCGGACCCGCCGAAGAGGACACCGGACCCGCCGCAGAAGGACACCGGACCCGCCGAAGAGGACACCCGAAGCCGCAGAAGGACGCCGGACCCGACGCGGCCGCCGATGGACGCCACGCAAGACACCAAAACCGTAAGTACAAAAAAACAAAATTGGGGGCCACTTTAGGGGTGCGCGGTATACGCGGGAGCGCGTTATACCGCGATAAATACGGGTAAAGTGCAAAAAGTTACCTGTTCATCCAGCCAAAAATCTTCCTGTTCTCTGCCTATGCTGCACCCCTAGCCATTAGCGTTGTTTCCCGTTTTCTCTGCGAACTGCATAGAGGGGGTGGTGTTCTGTAGTGCTTTCCCAGGGTAGTGAATAGGCTCTGTCACCCTAACACAGCAGTTCTACACTTGCTGTGTCCCAGATATTCAAATAAGTGCGTAGATCGAAAGATCGGAAGATATCGTTAGATAATAAAGTTATTTGTCAAGTATTACCTCCATGGATTCCTTCAGAGAGTCGCCCAGGTGAGGACAATACACGACTCCTGTCTGCCTTCCCATTGAAGGTAACCTGTGTACACTTGTTATTTTTGTTAAAGGCTCAATAACCTTTAAACACTCAATAAACCAGACCCGCAGCATTCAGCCTGCCAGCCAACCAGAGGTTGTAGCTCCGGGCCACAGAGAACACAGAATTACAGGCTGGAAGTTATACAACTCTATCAATAAATACCACTCACAGCTCTGGTTACACAACCAGTGAGATACTCTCAGCTCTGCCAATAGAGTTACCATAGCTGGCGGTGTGGTCAAAGTCTGTGGATACCGGGAGAAATTCCTGGATGAACCTCGAACTCCAACACCAAAGCCGGTTCCGGTGATGTCCAAGGAGTGGGTTTATATTAGAGATTTTGATAGAACTTCTAATATACAGTATGGTCCACCACTACGGCTAGGTCTGGTGACATCTGCAGAGTGCAGTGATATTGCAGAGTTTGGTAGAAAATCTAACCAATAATCCACCACCACAGCTGGTGTTGGTGGTATCCACATAGCAGGGTGATCAGGCCCGGATTTACTCCCTTTGCCGCCCCAAGGCCAGGTCCTTCAATGACATTGAAAGGCGGGGGGGGTGCTGCTGACGAATATGACATTGAGAAGCGGGGGGTGCTGCTGCCGAATATGACATTGAGAGGCGGGGGGGGGGGTGCTGCTGCCGAATATGACATTGAGAGGCGGGGGGGTGCTGCTGCCGAATATGACATTGAGAAGCGGGGGGTGCTGCTGCCGAATATGACATTGAGAGGGGGGGGGGGGGTGCTGCTGCCGAATATGACATTGAGAAGCGGGGGGGTGCTGCTGCCGAATATGACATTGAGAAGCGGGGGGTGCTGCTGCCGAATATGACATTGAGAAGCGGGGGGTGCTGCTGCCGAATATGACATTGAGAGGGGGGGGGGGTGCTGCTGCCGAATATGACATTGAGAAGCGGGGGGTGCTGCTGCCGAATATGACATTGAGAAGCGGGGGGTGCTGCTGCCGAATATGACATTGAGAGACGGGGGGGTGCTGCTGCCGAATATGACATTGAGAGACGGGGGGGTGCTGCTGCCGAATATGACACTGAGAGACGGGGGGTGCTGCTGCCGAATATGACATTGAGAAGCGGGGGGTGCTGCTGCCGAATATGACTTTGAGAGGCGGGGGGGGGGGGGTGCTGCTGCCGAATATGACATTGAGAGGGGGGGGGGTGCTGCTGCCGAATATGACATTGAGAAGCGGGGGTTGCTGCTGCCGAATATGACATTGAGAGGGGGGGGGGGGGTGCTGCTGCCGAATATGACATTGAGAGGCGGGGGGGGGGGTGCTGCTGACGAATATGACATTGAGAAGCGGGGGGTGCTGCTGCCGAATATGACATTGAGAGGCGGGGGGGGTGCTGCTGCCGAATATGACATTGAGAGGGGGGGGTGCTGCTGCCGAATATGACATTGAGAAGCGGGGGTTGCTGCTGCCGAATATGACATTGAGAAGCGGGGGGTGCTGCTGCTGAATATGACATTGAGAAGCGGGGGGTGCTGCTGCCGAATATGACATTGAGAGGGGGGGGGGGGTGCTGCTGCCGAATATGACATTGAGAAGCGGGGGGTGCTGCTGCCGAATATGACATTGAGAAGCGGGGGGTGCTGCTGCCGAATATGACATTGAGAAGCGGGGGGTGCTGCTGCCGAATATGACATTGAGAGGGGGGGGGGTGCTGCTGCCGAATATGACATTGAGAAGCGGGGGGTGCTGCTGCCGAATATGACATTGAGAAGCGGGGGGTGCTGCTGCCGAATATGACATTGAGAGACGGGGGGGTGCTGCTGCCGAATATGACACTGAGAGACGGGGGGTGCTGCTGCCGAATATGACATTGAGAAGCGGGGGGTGCTGCTGCCGAATATGACTTTGAGAGGCGGGGGGGGGGTGCTGCTGCCGAATATGACATTGAGAGGGGGGGGTGCTGCTGCCGAATATGACATTGAGAAGCGGGGGTTGCTGCTGCCGAATATGACATTGAGAGGGGGGGGGGGTGCTGCTGCCGAATATGACATTGAGAGGCGGGGGGGGGGTGCTGCTGACGAATATGACATTGAGAAGCGGGGGGTGCTGCTGCCGAATATGACATTGAGAGGCGGGGGGGGGGGGTGCTGCTGCCGAATATGACATTGAGAGGGGGGGGGTGCTGCTGCCGAATATGACATTGAGAAGCGGGGGTTGCTGCTGCCGAATATGACATTGAGAGGCGGGGGGATGCTGCTGCCGAATATGACATTGAGAGGCGGGGGGGGTGCTGCTGCCGAATATGACATTGAGAGGCGGGGGGTGTTGCTGCCGAATATGACATTGAGAGACGGGGGCTGCTGCTGCCGAATATGACATTGAGAGGCGGGGGGGGGCTGCTGCCGAATATGACATTGAGAAGCGGGGGGTGCTGCTGCCGAATATGACATTGAGAGGCGAGGGGTTGCTGCTGCCGAATATGACATTGAGAAGCGGGGGGTGCTGCTGCCGAATATGACATTGAGAGGCGGGGGGGTGCTGCTGCCGAATATGACATTGAGAGGCGGGGGGTGCTGCTACCGAATATGACATTGAGAGGCGAGGGGTTGCTGCTGCCGAATATGACATTGAGAGGCGGGGGGGTGCTGCTGCCGAATATGACATTGAGAGGCGAGGGGTTGCTGCTGCCGAATATGACATTGAGAGGCGGGGGGGGTGCTGCTGCCGAATATGACATTGAGAGGCGGGGGGGTGCTGCTACCGAATATGACATTGAGAGGCGGGGGGGTGCTGCTGCCGAATATAACATTGAAAGGCGCGGGGGGGGTGCTGCCGAATATGACATTGAGAAGCGGGGGGTGCTGCTGCCGAATATGACATTGAGAGGGGGGGGGGGGGTGCTGCTGCCGAATATGACATTGAGAAGCAGGGGGTTGCTGCTGCCGAATATAACATTGAGAGGCGGGGGGATGCTGCTGCCGAATATGACATTGAGAGGCGGGGGGGTGCTGCTGCCGAATATGACATTGAGAGGCGGGGGTGCTGCTGCCGAATATGACATTGAGAGACGGGGGGCTGCTGCTGCCGAATATGACATTGAGAGGTGGGGGGGGGTGCTGCTGCCGAATATGACATTGAGAGGCGGGGGGGGGGGGGTGCTGCTGCCGAATATGACATTGAGAAGCGGGGGGGGGGGGGTGCTGCTGCCGAATATGACATTGAGAAGCGGGGGGTGCTGCTGCCGAATATGACATTGAGAGGCGAGGGGTTGCTGCTGCCGAATATGACATTGAGAGGCGGGGGGGTGCTGCTGCCGAATATAACATTGAAAGGCGGGGGGGGGGGGTGTTGCTGCCAAAAATGACATTGATCATTGGGGGGTGCTGCTGCCGAAAATTACATTGAGAACCATCTCACCTCCTCTTCCCTCTGTTTTCTCTCCTCTCACCATCCGTGACATGACAGGGGGGGACTCCCGAAATAAAAGTGCCGCCCCTGCACCCACTGCCGCCCCGAGGCCTGGCCTTGTTGGCCTTGTCTGGAATCCGGCCCTGAGGGTGATATTGTAGCATTTGATATTACATCTAATATCTATTTTCTAATAACAGACCTACTTTATCACTCTCATTAACACCCTCTCACGCAGTCCCCGTCAACTCTTTTCTACCTTCACCACTCTACTTCGTCCTCCATTACCTCTACCCACTAACTTACTCACTGCCCAGGAGATTGCCAATCACTTTTAAAATAAGATTGAGACAATTTGTCTCGAGATCTCCACTCTACAGATATCTCCCTCACTTTACACTCTTTGTCCTCCTGCACAATCAATACTTACCTCTTTTAACCCAGCTGTTTTTTAGGACCGGGTACAAGTACCGATACTTTGTTTCATGTACTCGCCAATACCGATTACCGATACTTTTTTTTTAATGCCATGTGACAGTTTGACTGATGGGCACTGATAGGTGGCACTGACTGATGGGGACTGATAGATGGCACTGATAGATGGCACTGACTGATGGGCACTGATAGGTAGCACTTATGGGGCACTGGCACTGACAGGTGGCACTGATGGCACTGATAGGCAGCACTTATGGGCACTGATGGCACTGACAGGTGGTTGGCACTGATAGGCGGCAGTTATGGGCACTGATGGCACTGACAGGTGGCTGGCACTGATAGGCGGCATTTATGGGCACTGATAGGTGGCTGGCACTTATGGGCAGGCACTGAAATGCAGCAATAAATCACATGAGGAAATGCTATGCTGGAGCACCCATCTAGGTACACCCTGTACACGCATCAGTAAGTATCAGCAGACATCTTGTTACACCCAGCCCGAACTATATGGGCTGGGTGTAACAAGATGTCAGCTGCTGGCTTACTGTGGACAAGTGCAGGGTGTGCCAAGATGGGTATCGGGATGTCCAAGCTGACGTTGATCGCTCCGCCCACTGAGGCCGTCCACCCACTCTGCTCGATCCGCCTACTGATGCCGCCTGCTCTCCCCGCCCACTGAATCCGTTCGCCTGCTCCGCCCACTGAGGTGACCCGATCCGCCTACTGACGCCGCCCGCCCTCTCTGCCCAGAGTCCGCTCGTCGCCGACCAATTATCGGGTCAGGCATCAGGAACAATTGTGCGAGTACAAGTACTCGCACAAATGCTCGGTATCGGTCCCGATACCGATACTAGTATCGGTATCGAGACAACCCTACCAGCTACTATAGAGGAAGTATCCTCCTGCCCCCTGGACCCTATTCCATCTTAAATACTACGATCACCATCTGACTCTATCCTACACTCTTGAAGGTGCCAAGACATAGGTAAAATTTTAACCAACGGAGCCATGGTGACCAAGCTAATTTAGTTTTTTGAGGAGGATGAAGTGGTCAACTGTATCAAAAGCAGCGGAAAGGTCCAAGAGTAAGAGTATGGAATGATGACCTTTAGTTTTGGCTGTTAGAAACTGCCCTCCTAAAACTCACAACTTACTTACTGTGGAGTGCTGTGGGCAAAATCCAGACTGAAGGGGATCAAGAAGGTTATTCTCAATGAGGTGGTCGCTCAGTCGGTTGTAGACTGTGGGCCAGATTCAGAGAGAGATACTGCAGATCACAAACTGGCGTGGTAAGTTGAGCATAGACTCCGCCCTACTAGTTTCGTCATACATGACGTCATCGTGGTGTGGAGTCTATGCCAGGAACCACGCTAAATATAGGGTCCAGGGCGGAAAGAGCACAGCCGAACAATTATTATTACTGCTAATTGTGACCGCCTAAAACATAGGGTAGATTTCCCAGTCTTATTTGAATAAAAAAGGGGAGTTGGCCAGCACATGTGAAAAATCCAAATCTTGTTTTGAAAGAGAATGGCCGCTGACTACACTGCACTGGATGGATAAGCCTCACTCTCAAGAAAGAGTTACCAAAAAAACAGACCTCGTTTGGAAATTAACATGGCCAAGAACGTAAATGACTCCGATAGAAGATAACCAAGCCTCGCTCTGGGCAGAAACCAAGCCTCACATCCAGAAAGATAAGTTAGGAAGCCTGCGGTGTCCCCCCGGAAGTGAGCAACAAGGGCAACAAAGCTAATAAAGGGTCTGGAGGATATTAGTTATGAGGAAAGGTTGCGAGCACTGAACTTATTCCTTCTGGAGAAGAGACGCTTGAGAGGGGATATGATTTAAATTTACAAATACCGTACTGGTGACCCCACAATAGGGATAAAACTTTTTCACGGAAGGGAGTTTAACAAGACACGTGGCCACTCATTAAAATTAGAAGATAAGAGGTTTAACCTTAAACTACGTAGAGAGTTCTTTACTGTAAGAGCGGCAAGGATGGGGAATTTCCTTCCACAGGCGGTGGTCTCAGCGGGGGGCTTCAATGGTTTCAAGAAGCTATTCGATAAGCACCTGAATGACCACAACATACAGGGATATACAATGTAATACTGACATATAATCACACACATAGGATGGACTTGATGGACTTGTGTCTTTTTTCAACCTCACCTACTATGTATATATCAAACTGCATTGAAAGCCCAACATATTGCGAAAATTTATAAAATATACACAATTTATATAAATAAAGAGGAAAAATATATTAAATCACATGGGATTTTACGCCTCAGCACACAGGAGCTTCTAGTGCCGCCTACACACGATCGGACATTCCGACAACAAAACCATGGAGTTTTTCCCGACTGATCGTTCGCTCAAACTTGTCTTGCATACACACGGTCACACAAATGTTGTCGGAAATTCCGAACGTCAAGAACGCGGTCACGTACAACACTACAACGAGCCGAGAAAAATGAAGTCCACTGATTCCGAGCATGCGTCAAATTGGTTCCCGAGCATGCTTAGGATTTTTGTGCGTCAGAATTGCATATAGACGATCGGAATTTCCGACAAGAACTTTTGTTGCCGGAAAAATTGAGAACCAGCTTTCAAACATTTGTTGTCGGAAATTCCGACAGCAATTGTCTGATGGAGCCTACACACGGTCAGAATATCCCACCAAAAGCTCACATCGAACATTTGTTGTTGTAAATTCCGACCGTGTGTACACAGCATAAGCGTCTATATGAGTCCTTTCTGGTACAAAGCATTGCAAAGATATTTACAAATGAATAAAGCATATTTTCCAAAACACTAAAAAAGCAAAAGGCCAGTTATAGGTTGGGGTAGGTGCCATTTTCTTGTACAGTTAGATCAAAGGTCTTCCCTTTTTACTGCAGATGAGTGAAACAGATGATACATAAGTAACAATATTGGTCGAATTGGGTGTAGAGATGCACTGGATGCCTTTTTCCGTCATTGTGCTATTGTTGGGCATCAAGTGCATCCCTGTACCTTTATGCCCTTAACCCATCTATTGATGTATGTGCTCTTCCTATGGAGGCTATGAATATTTTAGAGTTAGGACTGCAGTATACAGAGGTCCCTTGACATGGGCACTTTGACTTATGCATATATTTGCAAGTGTGTGCAAACAAAACCCTCTGTTTTTTTAAGTAAACTGTTATGCCTCGTACACACGGGCAAACATGTACGATGAAAACGGTCCGCCGGACCGTTTTCAGTGGACATGCCCGCCCGGAGATTTCTGTATGATGGCTGTACACACCATCATACAGAAATGAGAGACAATCCACGCGGACAGACAGCGCAGTGACGTGTTTGCGCCGTCGCCGCGACGATGACGCGGCGACGTGCGCAACGCTGAAAGGTCAATGCTTCCACGCATGCGTCAAAGTCATTCGACACATGCGAGGGATGGCGGCCGCTCGGACATGTACGTTAAGTCTGTACAGACGACCGAACATGTGCGACGGACAGGATTTCAGCGGGCATGTTTCTAAGCAAGTTTAGAAACATTTGTCCGCTCGAAAACGGTCTGGCGGGCAAATGTACGCTGGAATCCTGTCCGATCGGCCGTACACACGACCGAACATGTCTGCTGAAACTGGTCCGCGGACCAGTTTCAGCAGACATGTTCGGTCGTGTGTACGGGGCCTTGGACAGGGCCAATTTGGTTGTTTTGCAAGCTGACTGGTAAGTGTACTGGGATTTTGTCTGTTTGTTTTGTGAGGTGCCTTGCCCTGCCATGTGCTCCTTGCTGCCCAGGCCAGTTATAGGTTGGAGTGGGTGCCATTTTCTTGTACAGTTAACCACTTAAAGCGGGAGTTCACCCATTTGTAAAAAAAAAAATTCTCCCCTTAGCTTCCTGCTCGTTTTTACTAGGGGAATCGGCTATTTATTTTAAAATATGAGCAGTACTTACCCGTTTTCGAGCTGCATCTTCTTCCGTCGCTTCCGGGTATGGGTCTTCGGGAGCGGGCGTTCCTTCTTGATTGACAACCTTCCGAGAGGCTTCCGACGGTCGCATCCATCGCGTCACTCGTAGCCGAAGGAAGCCGAACGTCGGTGCGGCTCTATACTGCGCCTGCGCACCGACGTTCGGCTTCTTTCGGAAAATCGTGACGCGATGGATGCGACCGTCGGAAGCCTCTCGGAAGACTGTCAATCAAGAAGGAACGCCCATTCCCGAAGCCCATACCCGGAAGCGACGGAGAGGATGCATCTCGTAAACGGGTAAGTACTGCACATATTTTAAAATAAATAGCCGATTCCCCTAGTAAAAACGAGCAGGAATCTAAGGGGGAAAAGTGCCCTCTAAGGGTGAACCCCCGCTTTAAGGACCGCCGCACGACTATATAATTATACGACCTTAGTTTGAAGAGGGATATCTCGGTAATAATGGCAGCAGCTGCCACAACTAAAGTATCCATCTCTTCAGGCGGCGGTCCTGTAAACGATAATGGTGGTCTCTGTGGCGGATTTGCCGCGAGATCACGTTTATCGGCGGCGGGAGAGGGCCCTGCCGCTCTCCCGCGCCTTCCGCCGCTTACCAGAGCTGTCAGCAGCGGCGGAGGCGATCGGGACCTTTCTCGTGCTGGCCATGGATACGAGTGAGGGCAAGATGGCCACCCATCTCCATACCATAGCAGGGAAGAAGCGACGTCAAAACATCACTTCAGCCCATGTGTCTTAAAGGGCCAAATTATTTTTGTCATTTTTTCAAATGACAATTTTTTTTTTTTTATTGTATTTTAGTGTAAATATGAGATCTGAGGTCTTTTTGAACCCAGATCTCCTATTTAAGAGGACCTGACATGCTTTTTTCTATTACAAGGGATGTTTACATTCATTGTAATAGGAATAAAAGTGACCCATTTTTTTTTTAAACAGTGTAATAATAATTATAATCTAGTAAAATAAAAAATAATAATACATTTTTTTTTTAAAGTGCCCCGTCCCGACGAGCTTGCGCGCAGAAGCAAACGCATAGGTGAGTAGCGCCCGCATATGAAACCAGTGTTGAAAACCACACATCACATGTGAGGTATCACTGCAATCGTTAGAGCGAGAGCAATAATTCTAGCCTTAGGCCTAGTACACACGAGAGGATCGATCCGCGGAAACGGTCCGGGGGTCCGTTTCTGCGGATAAATCCTCTGGCGGATTTTGATCTCATGGTTGTACTAACCATGAGATCAAAATCCCTGCGGAATTCCGTCCTCGGTGACGCGTCGCGACGTGCGCGACGCTGTGATATAAGGACTTCCACGCATGCGTCGAATCATTACGACGCATGCGGGGGATGGATTCAGACGGATTGATCCGGTGAGTCTGTACAGACCAGCGGATCAATCCGTTGGACTGGATTCCAGCGGATCGATTTCTTAGCATGTCAAGAAATTTTGATCTGCTGGAAATCCAACCCCGGGGAAAAAAATCAGCGGAAAAAAATCCGCTGGATCGTACACAACAGGGGATCTATCCGCTGAAAGCGGTCCGCGGATCAATTCCAGCGGATCGATCCTCTCGTGTGTACGGGGCCTTAGACCTCCTCTGTAACTCAAAACATGCAACCTGTAGAATTTTTTAAACGTTGCCTATGGAGATTTTTAAGGGTAAAAGTTTGGCGCCTTTCCACGAGCGGACGCGATTTTGAAGCATGACATGTTGGGTATCAATTTACTCGGCGTAACATTATCTTTCACAATATAAAAATTAATTGGGCTAACTTTACTGTTTTATTTTTTAATTAAAAAAAGTGATTTTCTTAAAAAAAAAAGTGCGCTCGTAAGACCGCTGCGCAAATACGGTGTGACAAAAAGTGTTGCAATGACCGCCATTTTATTCTATAGGGTGTTAGAAAAAAATATATATAATGTTTGGGGCTTCTAAGTAATTTTCTAGCAAAAAAACACTGAGTCTGAAAAACAGGCCCGGGAATTAAGTGGTTATACAAAAGTAGACATGTGCAATTTGCTTTGTTACGAATTTGTTTTTCAACAAAATTTTCAACAAAATTCAACAAATTTGTTAATTTGGAAATATTTGAATTAACAAAAACTTGTTTAACCCGTTTTACGAATTTACAAAACTGTTTTTCAGATAATTCCTAACTTTGGATAAATTCTCATTCATTACATTTATAAACAGCCAAATTTGAAAGGAAATTCCAATACCTACAATTTAATAGCTACCGTATTTATTGGCGTATAACATGCACAGGCGTATAACACGCACCCTAACTTTAAGAGGAAAGTTTCAGTAAAAAAAATTCCACAGCCCCCTGCGTATAACACGCAGGCACAGTTTACTTTCATGGTAAAAAAGTTATAAGCCAATAAATACAGTAGTTATTATTAGTTAGATATTATTTAGGATTTTCGATATTTGGGATTTTCAGATTTCCGAATTTTCGGATTTCCAAATTTTGTCTGGTGAACGTAACAAATACAAATGTATCCAAAGTTACGATATATCTGAAATAACGAATGCCGCATCAAAACAAATGGAACGTAACAAATTAATAATAATACATTTAAAAACTTTTTCTTATTATTATTTGTTATTATTAATTTGTTACGTTCCATTCATTTAGATGCGGCATTCGTTATTTCGGACAATTCGGAACTTCTGATAAATTTGCATTCGTTACGTTTATAAACTCTCAAAATAAATTTGAAAGGAAATTCAATACCTACAGTTTAATAATTAGTTATTATTAGTTAGTTATTATTGTGGATTTACAAATTTTCGGATTTCCGATTTTCCGAATTTATAAATTTACAAATTTTAAAATTTACGAATACCGCATCTAAACGAATTAACATTTTTCCAAAGTTACAAATCTATTCTAAATAACGAATTTCCAATATAAAGAATTACCCAAAAAAAACGAAAAAAACTAATGAAAATATCGAAAGCGAACAAATTTTTCGGCGGTGCACATGTCTAGACCAAAGATCTTGCCTTTTTACTGCAGATGAGTGAAAAAGATAATACAAAGTGACAATCTTGTTACATTGTAATGTGGCAACAAAGCTACTTTGTATCTCTGAATCAGCTACTGAAAAGTGTTTGCAAACATTGATCAGAAGCTACAATTTTCACCACTTCCTTACTGGGCTCTTAAAGTGGAGGTTCACCCGGAAATGACAATTTTTAACATTAGATTGATGCTCATTTTGTCAAGGGGAATCGGCTAGTTTTTTTTTAAATCGAAGCAGTACTTACTGTTTTAGAGAGCGATCTTCTCCGCCGCTTCCGGGTATGGGCTGCGGGACTGGGCGTTCCTATTTGATTGACAGTCTTCCGACAGGCTTTCGACGGTTGCATCTATCGCGTCACGATTTTCCGAAAGTAGCCGAACGTCGGTGCGCAGCCGCAGTATAGAGCCGCACCGACGTTCGGCTTCTTTCGGCTACTCGTGACACGATGGATGCGACCGTCGGAAGCCTGTCGGAAGACTGTCAATCAAATAGGAACGCCCAGTCCCGAAGACCATACCCGGAAGCGGCGGAGAAGATCGCTCTCTAAAACGGTAAGTACTGCTTCGATTTAAAAAAAAACACCCGATTCCCCTAGACAAAATGAGCATCAATCTAAGGTTAAAATTTTTTTTTAGGGTGAACTCCAGCTTTAAACCCCCTTCCTGCCCAGACCAATTTTCAGCTTTCAGCGCTGACGCATTGTGAATGACAATTGCGCGGTCATACAACAAACACTGTACCCAAATTACATTTTTATAATTTTTTTCCCACAAATAGAGCTTTCTTTTGGTGGTATTTGATCACCTCTGCGGTTTTTATTTTTTGCGCTATAAACAAAAAAAATCCAGAAAATAAAAAAAAAAAATTTTTTTTTACTTTTTGTTATAATAATATCCCAATTAAGAAAAAAATATTCAGTTTAGGCGCATACGTATTCTTCTACATATTTTTCGTAAAAAAAATCGCAATAAGAGTATATTGATTGGTTTGCGCAAAAGTTATAGCGCCTACAAAATAGGGGATAGATTTATGATTTTTTTTTATTTTTTACTAGTAATGGTGGCAATCTGCGATTTTTGCCAGGCCTGCGATATTGCGGCGGACATATCGGAAACTTTTGACACCATTTTGGCACCATTCACGTTTATACAGAAAACAGTGCTATAAATATGCACTGATTACTGTATAAATGTGACTGGCAGGGAAGGGGTTAACACTAGGGGGCGAGGAAGGGGTTAAATGTATTCCCTGTGAGTGATTCTTACTGTGGGGGGAGGGGACTGACTGGGGGAGGTGACCGATCTGTGTCTCTATGTACAAGGGACACAGCATCGGTCTCCTCTCTCCCTGACAGGACGTGGAGCTCTGTGTTTACACCCAGAGCTCCACGTCCCTGCTCTGTCACTGCTGATCGCGGGCACCTGGCGGACATCGCGGCAGCCAGGCACGCGCATCGGCATCACATGACACGCCGGGCACAGTTTTTCCCCACTGCGCGCCCTCGGCGTCGCGCAGGGGGAATGTAAACAGCAGGACGTCCAGGGACGTCCACCTGGCAGGTGAGAGCCACGCTGTGGATGTCTTTCGTCTATAGCGCGGCTCTCAAGTGGTTAACAGCAGTGGTAACAGTTGGCTACGGTATTTACACAGCAAATCCAGGCTGTTATTATGACAGCCGGGAATTGCCAGTGAAAGTGACAGAGGGTGTGCCAAGTAAACCCTGAATATTTTAGTAACAAATATTTAGGCGTACTTAGAAAGCCTAAGGTACAAGCTTGATAAAGTGGTTCTAAAGGCAAATATTTTTTTTTTACCTTAATACACATACTGTAGCTGCTGACTTTTAATATTGGAACACTTACCTGTCCAGGGATCCCGCAATGTCGGCACCCCAGCCAATTTTTCAATCGACTCTCAGGTGCTACCGCCGCCATTCCTTCTAAGAGAAATCACCAGTAAAGCCTTGCGGCTTCACAGCCTGTTCCCTACTGCCCTTTTGCGAAGCACGCTGCGCTTTATGAATGGCCTGGCAGCAAGGGAAGGAGAAGGGGGCCAAACTTCCTAAACTCCCAAAAGTAGGGATGGATACCTTTAAAAAAACAGAGCAAAAAAAGCTCCTCCTTCACCCACAAAAGATGCCAAATGTGGCACCGAATGGAGGGAATAAGGAAACAAGTGGAGCTTCTTATTTGGGCGAAGCTCCGCTTTAATGTATTTAAAAGTAAGTAGGTTAACCACTTCCCGACCGCCTCATGTAGATATACGTCGGCAGAATGGCACGGACAGGCACATCAACGTACCTGTACGTGCCTGCCTAGACGTGGGTCGGGGGTCCGATCGGGACCCCCCCCCCCTGCTACATGCGGCGGTCGGATCCCCTCGGGGAGCGATCCGCGACGACGGCGCGGCTATTCGTTTATAGTCGCTCCGTCGCGATCACTCCCCGGAGCTGAAGAACGGGGAGAGCCGTATGTAAACACGGCTTCCCCGTGCTTCACTGTGGCGGCTGCATCGATCGAGTGATCCTTTTTATAAGGGAGACTCGATCGATGACGTCAGTCCTACAGCCACACCCCCCTACAGTTGTAAACACACACTAGGTGAACCCTAACTCCTACAGCGCCCCCTGTGGTTAACTCCCAAACTGCAACTGTCATTTTCACAATAAACAATGCAATTGAAATGCATTTTTTGCTGTGAAAATGACAATGGTCCCAAAAATGTGTCAAAATTGTCCGAAGTGTCCGCCATAATGTCGCAGTCACGAAAAAAATCACTGATCGCCGCCATTAGTAGTAAAAAAAAAAAAAGGAATAAAAATGCAATAAAACTATCCCCTATTTTGTAAACGCTATACATTTTGCGCAAACCAATCGATGAACGCTTATTGCGATTTTTTTTTTTACCAAATATATGTAGAAGAATACGTATCAGTCTAAACTGAGGGGAATTTTTTTTTTTATATATATTTTTGGGGGATATTTATTACAGCAAAAAGTAAAAAATATTGAATTTTTTTCAAAATTGTCACTCTATTTTTGTTTATAGCGCAACAAATAAAAACCGCAGAGGTGATCAAATACCACCAAAAGAAAGCTCTATTTGTGGGGAAAAAAGGACGCCAATTTTGTTTGGGAGCCACGTCGCACGACCGCGCAATTGTCTGTTAAAGCGACGCAGTGCCGAATCGCAAAACCTGGCCTGGGCATTTAGCTGCAAAATGGTCCGGGGCTTAAGTGGTTAAAAGTAAGTAAGTTAAAGACCTTCCAATGTCTGTGCTAACCGCCCTCCCCTAGAACTTTTACCTGTCACCACTCTCGATCCAGAGCTGTCCCCAACGGTATCCCTTCTCTCCTCTATTCCAACAGTCACAGAACACAGAGGCAGCAGCAAGAACCATTGGCTCCTGATGGACACTAAAGGATAAAATTGCAAAAACACTATCGCCTCCAGCTGCAATGTCTAGCTTTGAGCAGGCAGGCTTGTGCGGGATGGCATCAATCCAAACTTGGACCCACCCTACGCGTTTCGATGCGATGTCGCCATCAGTAATGGTAAATTATTATAAATTTTCAACATTGGCTGTCGCTGCTGTCAGTCAAATTTTGTGAGGAGAGAGCAGAGAGGGAGGGGCCAAGCCACACTGTGTATATCTATGGACGCACACAGCCGAGCTTGGGAGCAAGCATGCATAAGTGTCCCCCATAGCATGCAGCTTGCTATGTGGGCATTTAGAAAAGCGGAGGAGCCAAGAGTGCCAGCGGGGGGGACCCAGAAGAGGAGGTAAGGGACCACTTTGTGCAATACAATTGCACAGGACAGAAACAAAAACAAATAAAATATTTAAAAACGCCCCTGTCCCCGGTAGCTCGTGCTCAGAAGCGAACATACAAGCAAGTCCCTCCCACATATATAAACGCCGTTCAAACCACACATGTGTGGTATCGCCACGTGCCTTAGAGCGTGTGCAACAATTCTAGCACTAGACCTCCTCTGTAACTCTAAACTGGTAGCCTGTAAAAAAAATAATTAAGCGTCGCCTATGGAGATTTTTAGGTACTGAAGTTTGGCGCCATTCCATGAGTGTGCGCAATTTTAAAGCGTGACATGTTAGGCATCTATTTACTCGGGGGAACATCATCTTTCACATTATACAAAAATTGGGCTAACTTTACTGTTTTGTTGTTTTTTAATTCATAAAATCTTTTTTTTTTTTTTTTTTAAAAAGGCGTTTGAAAAATTATTGCGCAAATACCGTGTGAGATAAAAAGTTGCAATGACCGCCATTTTTTTCCATAGGGTGTCTGCTAAAAAAAAAACATATAGTGGGCCAGATTCTTGTATAATCTGCGGCGGCGTAGCGTAAGCCATTTACACTACGCCGCCGCAAATTACTGGAGCAAGTGCCGTATTCTCCAAGCACTTGCTCCGTAATTTGCGGCGGTGTAGTGTAAATGGCCCGGCATAAGGCCGCGTAATTCAAAGGGGGCGGCTTGTATTTAAATTAAGCGCGCCCCCGCGAGGATGGAACTGCGCATGCGCCGGGCATAAAAATAGCCCAGTGCGCATTCTCCAGCTCACGACGGAAAACGTCAATGACCCCGACGTGAGCGTCATTGACGTAAAGTCGTATTTGCAAATGACTTACGCAAACGACGGAAAAAGACGACGCGAACCCGACGCCATACTTAACATGGCATACGACGGACCTACGTAAACTTGCCCCTCATATAGCAGGGGCAAGTTTACGCTTACGGAAACGTCGTAAATTCACTGCGTCGTACGTTCGGGAATCGTCGTAAAAAGCTAATTTGCATAGACGACGGGGAAAACGACGAGGCGACACCTAGCGGCGGGAAAAAAAAATGCATTTAAGATCTGACAGCGTAAGAGCCTAACGCCTGTCAGATCTAATGGATATCCATGCGTAACTGATTCTAAGAATCAGTCGCATAGATACGCCGGGCCAGATTAGGACTTACGACGGCGCAAATGGCGTTGCGCCGTCGTAAGCCTTTTAAGAATCTGGCCCATAGTGTTTGGGGATTCTGAGTAATTTTCCAGCAAAAAAATGATGATTTTTGCATGTAGGAGAGAAGTGCCAAAATAGGCCCGGTAAGGAAGTGGTTAAGCAGCCAACAGAAAGGAAAGTGGAGGGTGTTGCAGAGTCATTGTAAACTGTCCTATAAAACTAGAAATAGAGGCATTCAATAACAATGACATTTGTTTACTGAACACTATCTTCGGTATATTAATCAATCCTGACAGCAATTTTTAATTGTAAAAAAAAGGCTGCCCTTGAGAAAAAAGAATGTAAATACTTAACTCTCCTGTCGCCCACGCCACTGAACGCCCTTCGAATTAAGGCCCCATTCACACCTGAGCTTTTTGTCGCCTGAAGCGCGACGCTCCAAAACGCTAGAGGGGAAAAAATACATTATTCTCTATGGAGATGGTTCACATCTCCACTCCAAAACGCCTGACGCCGAACGCCTGAAGCTCAAACAAGTTCCGGACCCTTTTTTGTCGCGCAAATTGGGCGGTTTGGGTGTTTTTGAGCGTTTGTATTTCCCATAGAAAGTAATGGAAACGCTCGATTCAAGCGTCTAGCGCGACAACGAGCGTTTCTACGGGCGTTTTGTAGCTTTAACCACTTCCCGACCGCCGCATGTAAATGTACGTCCACAGAATGGCAAGTACAGGCAAATGGGCGTACATGTACGTCCTTGCCTTCTAGCGGGTCGGGGATCCGATCGAGACCCCCCCCCCCCCCCCGCAACTTGCGGTGGTCGGATTCCTGCGGGGAGCGATCCGGGACGACGGCGCGGCTATTCGTTTATTCGGAGCTGAAGAACGGGGAGAGCCGTATGTAAACACGGCTTCCCCGTGCTTCACTATGGCGCTGCATCGATCGAGTGTTCCCTTATATAGGGGGACTCGATCGATGACGTCAGTCCTACAGCCACACCCCCCTACAGTTGTAAACACACACTAGGTGAACACTAACTCCTACAGCGCCGCCTGTGGTTAACTCCCAAACTGCAACTGTCATTTTCACAATAAACAATGCAATTTAAATGCATTTTTTGCTGTGAAAATGACAATGGTCCCAAAAATGTGTCAAAATTGTCCGAAGTGTCCGCCATAATGTCGCAGTCAGGAAAAAAATTGCTGATCGCCGCCATTAGTAGTAAAAAAAAAAAAATTAATAAAAATGCAATAAAACTATCCCCTATTTTGTAAACGCTATAAATTTTGCGCAAACCAATCGATAAACGCCTATTGCGATTTTTTTTTACCAAAAATATGTAGAAGAATACGTATCGGCCTAAACTGAGGAAAAAAAAACATTTTTATATATGTTTTTGGGGGATATTTATTATAGCAAAAAGTAAAAAATATAGAATTTTTTTATAAAAATTGTCGCTTTATTTTTCTTTATAGCGCAAAAAATAAAAACCGCAGAGGTGATCAAATACCACCAAAAGAAAGCTCAATTTGTGGGGAAAAAAGGACGCCAATATTGTTTGGGAGCCACGTCGCACGACCACGCAATCGTCTGTTAAAGCGACGCAGTGCCGAATCGCAAAACCTGGCCTGGGCATTTAGCTGCCTAAAGGTCCGGGGCTTAAGTCGTTAATCAATAGAACATTTCACCCAGGCATAAGATAAACATTTTTTACAAACCTAGCAACAAGTGATGAAAAGATGATAATTTTTTGGCTAAAATAAAAAACGTTGAAGTACAAAAACGTCGGACGACGCTGTATGCAAACGTGCAAAAATGCATGAATACGCGCGAAAAAACGCCGGAAAAAACGACCAAAAACGCTACGCTCAGGTGTGAATGCAGCCTAAGAGGTCTGCTGAGAAACAGGCTCTTCTAGAAGCGTCAATCTTCCATGTCCCATAAATACTTAACTCTCCTGTCGCCCAACGCCACCGACGCCCTTCCGATTAAGAATCTTCTTGAAGCGTCAATCTCTCATGTCCCATGCAGCACTCTCTGGGTTCTCCCACCATCACCATGACACTATTAATTTTTAGGTCAGGTTAGAGGAACATCAGACACGTCTTCCAACTCCTATCTCTCATCCATTGGCCGACAAAAACCTGAGGGCCTCATGTACAAGACTAGTTTGACTTCCTTCCCAGAACCATGAATAAGATGGAGACTTGGTTCTCTCATCTCTCTGCAGGAGTGAAGTTCCTCTTTGTGATGATAATTTGATGAACTCTCTCCCACGGGATTCTCGGCCTTCGCCCAGGCCATCTATCACAAGCTCATTGTAATCAGATAAAGAGGCTCTCACCTGACCTCCCCCAGGCCTGCACAGTGCCATCTAATGAACCCGGAACAAAAGGGGGCCATTGTAATGACGGAAAAGACAATAAGACAATACAGAAGAGATAACGTTGCACCCTCCCATGTTTCTACAGAAAAGATAACCCTTCACTCTTTAATGACAACATTGAAGTGACAACACTTCTCTCTAATGACAATAGGGAGGTCAACCCTCTTTGGTCGACCATGGCGAGGCCTGTTCTGAGGGGAACCTGTCCTGTTAAACTGCTGTATGGTCTTGGTCACCGTGCTGCAGCTCAGTTTCAGGGTCTTGGCAATCTACTTATAGCCTAGGCCAGGGGTCTCCAAACTGCGGCCCGAGGGCCAGATGTGGCCCTTTACTAGCCTTTATGCGGCCATTGGGGCACAATTCCTTCCACTGATATGAGGCACTATTTCTCCCTCTGACACCAACAATAGGGCACTATATCTTCCAAGGATACCAATGATGGCATACTACTACTAATAGAGGGAATACCTCTCCTATTGACCACCAACCCTGAGGCCATATTTATTCTCACTAATGTTGGGCCTGTGACATTTTCTGCCCCGCTGGCCCCAATCCGGCCCTCCTAAAGTCTAAAGGACAATACAGTGGCCCTTTGTTTGAAAAGTTTGGAGACCCCTGGCCTAGGCCATCTTTATGTAGAACATCAATTCTTTTTTTTCCGATCCTCAGAGAGTTCTTTGCCATAAAGGTGCCATGTTTAACTTCCAGTGACCAATATAAGAGAGTGAGAGCGATAACACCAAATTTAACACACCTGCTCCCCATTCACACCTGAGACCTTGTAACACTAACGAGTGACATGACACCAGGGATGGAAAATGGCTAATTGGGCCCAATTTGGACATTTCCACTTAGGGCTCTTTCACACGGAGCGGACCGTTTCTGGGTCCGCTCCGTGTGTCTCCGTCAGCTCAGCGGGAATCCCCGCTGAGCTGTCGGCGGATAGGGCGGTCCCCGCACACAGTGCAGGGACCGCCCTGTTTCAGCTCCGCTCTGCCCTATGGGGAACCGGATGCAGACGGACCGTCTGTCCGTCTGCATCAGTTCCGTTCCGCGGGACGGAAGAAAAATAGGGTTTTCTTCCGTCCGAAAACCGGATCCCGACGGACGCGGACGCTAGCGGATGCTCCATCCGCTAACGGACGCGATCCCATAGGGATGTATTACAAGTCTGTTAACGGACTTGTAATAACGGACAGGTGGAGCGGACGTCTGAAAGGGGCCTTAGGGGTGTACTCACTTTTGTGGCCGGCGGATTTGACATTAATGGCTGTGTGTTGAGTTATTTTCTTCAGTGTTGTCACTTTTTTTTTTTTTTATGTCATTAAAAAACGATCGTGTGTGGGCTCCAGAGCATTTTTCGCGACGTTAAAAATGGCCATTAAAAATTTAGAACATGCTCTTAATTTTTCACGTCGTAAAAAAAACGGTCGTGTGTAGGCTTTAACGACGTGAAAAACGGGAGCGCTCGTTCTGGTAAAAGTAGCGTTCGTAATTGAGTAAAGCACATTCATCACGCTGTAACAGACAGAAAAGCGCGAATCGTCTTTTACTAACACAAAATCAGCTAAAGCAGCCCCAAGGGTGGCGTCATCCGAATGGAACTTCCCCTTTATAGTGCCGTCGTACGTGTTGTATGTCACCGTGCTTTGCTAGAGCATTTTGTTAGGGTTAGGGTTAGGGGTTAGGGGTTAGGGTTAGGGGTTAGGGTTGGGGTTAGGGTTTCCCATTGAAGAATTTGGCTAGGACTCAGGACTTGGAACAGGGACCTCCCCCAAAGGTCAGAAGGCGGGTCCCCAGAGGTCAAAGGTGACACGGTGTGGCTGACCCAACCCACCAAAGTGTACCGCCTACACCAACTAAGTCGGGGAATGAACAAGTCGGGGAATGAACAAGTCGGGGAAAGCATTGCTAGAGCTAACCCTAACCCAACCCCTAACCCCTAACCCCTAACCCCAACCCCAACCCTAACCCTAAGCCGAACCCTAACCCTAACGACCGTGTGTGGGCAATGTCGTTTTAAAGATGAATTTGGAAAAAACTTTGTTTTTTTCGACATGCTGAAAAACGTTGTTTTTTCATGTCGAAAATCGATCGTGTGTACGTGGCATTAAGGTTTGACCTCATATTATATGGTTTTGGTAAATCTGAAGACAAAAATCTGCCGAAAATGGTATAGTGTGCATGGGGCTTAAAGGCCCGTACACACAATACGAAAAGCGGAAGAACATTTTTGTCCGATGAGCGATCACCCAATTTTCGGATCGTTAGTATGGGGCTTTTGACAGCCGATTATGGTTTTTGGTCACAAAAGCTGGATGTGCAGACATTTTTATCGGATGTGAACTCAACGTCCGGTTTTCATTTAATTAGTCAAATTTTCTTACGAAAATAAATCGTATGAGAAAGATTACGCATGCTCAGAAACACATGAACACATACAGAACTATAAAACACAATGCATCACTTCTGAAGTTGTATTCTGTTGTATGAAAATGTTCGTATGGTGAGCACCCTCCTCATTTTTTACATGATACTAGCATGCAACAAAAATGGACGAATTTGTCCAAAGGGGCGTTGCCTGTGAACTTGTTCTGCATACACACACGGCAGAACATTTTCAGCCAACATTCACCAAACCACATAGTCTTTCAGCTCTTTACCGCCTCCCTTTGGGCAACTTCTGCTGTTGTTGTCTCCCACCTGATGCCTTGTACACACGATCAGTTTTCCCAGCGGGGGAAACGCAAGGGGAAAACCGAGAACCTGCTTGGTAGCTTTTTCCCCCTACACACAGCCGGGTTTCCCGACAGGAAAACTGCCATGAGAGCTTTTGGTCAGGAAACCCGGCCGTGTGTATGCTCCACCGCAGGTTTTCCCCATAGGGAAACAGCCGGCTTAAAAACCGCTGGGAATCTCGGTGGGAAAAAAGAGACTTTTTTTTCCCACCGGGATTCCCGGCAGTTTTCCTGACGGGAAAACTGCAATGGAGCATACACACGGGCGGGACTCCCGGCCAAAAGCTCTCATGGCAGTTTTCCTGGTCGTGTGTACGAGGCATGAGCTGTGGATCTCTGCAGCTCCTCCAGAGTTACCATGGGCCTCTTGGCTGCTTCTCTGATAAATCCTCTCCTTGCCCGGCCGGTCAGTTTAGGTGGGCGGCCGTGTCTTGGTAGGTTTGCAGTTGTGCCATACTCTTTCCATATTCATATGATGGATTGAACAGAGCTCTGTGAGATGTTCAAAGCTTGGGACATTTATTTATAACCTAACCCTGCTTTATACTTCTCCACAACTTTATCCCTGACCTGTCTAGTGTGTTCATTGGCCTTCATGATGCTGTTTGTTTACTAAGGTTCTCTAAAAAAAACTCTGAGGGCTTCACAGAACAGCTGTATTTATACTGAGATTAAATTACACACAGGTGGATTCTATTTACTAATTTCGTGTAAAGGGGGCTGAATACAAATGCACGCCACACTTTTCAGATATTTATTTGTAAAACGTTTTGAAAACCATTTATCATGTTCCTTCCACTTCACAATTATGTGCCACTTTGTGTTGGTCTATCACATAAAATCCCAATAAAATACATTTATGTTTTTGGTTGTAACGTGACAAAATGTGGAAAATTTCAAGGGACTTTTTCAAGACACTGTATAAAAGTAAATCATGGGGCAAACACATGCATGTAAACATCATGTGAGGTAGGGTTGCGAAACGTTGGAGTGAGAGCAATAATTCTTTGGCCAGAATACATTGGGCTGGATTCAAGAAGCAAATTGCGCCTGTGTAACCATAGTTACACAGCGCAATTGCTTACTTGCCCGACGTAACGAATGCTCCTGATTCAGGAACCTCGTTACGCCGACTGCAGCCTAAGATATGCGTGGCATAAGGCTCTTATGCCCGCATATCTTAGGCTGCATTCTTGCGATGGCCGCTAGGTGGCGTTCCCGTTGTGCTCAGCGTATAGTATGCAAATTGCATACTAACGCCGATTCACAACGTTACACAAGCCCTGCGTACGCAGTTTACGCCGTTTCCGTACGGCGGTTTTCGCGTAAGGCTGCCCCTGCTATTAGCAGGGGCAGCCAATGTTACGTATACCCGTCGTTCCCGCGTCGCGAAATTTCAAATTTACGTAGTTTGCGTAAGTGATTCGTGAATGGTGCGGGACTCCATTCACGTTCACTTTGAAGCAAATGACGTCCTTGCGACGTCATTTGCCGCAATGCACATCGGGAAAGTTTCCCGACGGAGCATGCGCTCTACGATCGGCACGGGAACGCGCCTAATTTAAATGATTCCCGCCCCCTACGGGATCATTTAAATTGCGCACGCTTACGCCGGGCATTTTGCCGGCGCACCCACGCAATTTACGGAGCTACTGCTCCGTGAATCAATGGCAGCGCAGTAAATTTGCGGGGGCGCAGGGCAAAAACGTTGCCCTGCGCCTCCGTAAAAAAAAGCGCAAATCTACTTGAATCCAGCCCATTGTTAACGCTAAACTGATGACCTGTAAATGCTTTTAAAACGTCACCTATGGAGAATTTTGAGTACCATTGTTTCTTGTGATTCCACAGGTATGTGCAATTTTAGGACTTGACATGTTTGGTATCTATTTACTTGACGCAACCCAAAAATATTTATATTTTACCATAAAAAATGGGTATAAGCTTGTGTTTGTTTGCATTAAAAATCATTTAGAGCATTTTTTCCTGAAAATATGCATTTGATAAATAACTGTGCAAATATTGTGCCAAATATAAAATTGCAACAACCCCATTTTATTCTTCGGGGTCTCTGCTTTCAGAAAATATATTTACTTTTTGCGGGGTTTATAGTAATTTCTAGAAAAAGATGCTGATTTTAACCACTTGCTTACTGGGCACATAAACCCCTTTCGTTCCCAGGCGAAATTTCAGCTTCCGCACTGCGTCGCTTTAACTGACATTTGCGCGGTCGTGCGACGTGGCTCCCAAAACAAAATTTACGTCCTTTTTTCCCCACAAATAGAGCTTTATTTTGGTGGTATTTGATCACCTCTGCGGTTTTTATTTTTTGCGCTATAAACAAAAAAAGAGCAACAATTTAAAAAATATATATATCTTTTTTACTTGTTGCTATAATAAATCTCCCATTTAAAAAAAAAAAAAAAAAAAATTTCTCAGTTAAGGCCGATACGTATTTTTCGACGTATTTTTGTAAAAAAAAAAAAAAAATCGCAATAAGCGACTGGTTTGCGCAAAAGTTATAGCACCTACAAAATGGGGAACAGAATTATGATTTTTTTTTCATTATTTTTTTTTTACTAGTAATGGCGGCGATCTGCGATTTTTATTGGGACTGCGATATTGCGGCGGACGTATCGGACACTTTCGACACAAATTTGGGACCATTCACATTAATACAGCGATCAGTGCTATAAAAATGCACTAATTACTGTATAAATGTGACTGTCAGGGAAGGGGTTAACACTAGGGGGGTGAGGAAGGGGTTAAATGTGTATCCTGGGTGTGTTCTAACTGTGTGGGGGGAGGGGGGTGACTGGGGGAGGTGACCGATCTATGTCCCTATGTACAAGAGACACAGATCGGTCTTCTCTCCTCTAACAGCACGTGGAGCTCTGTGTTTACACACAGAGCTCCACGTCCCTTCTGTTGCCGGCTGTGTTCCCGACGATCGCGTGTACCCGGCGGCACAGTGGTTACCCGCCGCGCGCCCCCCAGTGGCGCGCGCGGGTAATGCAATTAAAATGACGTCCAAAGACGTCCACTTGGCACCTGAGAACCGCGCTGTTGACGTCTTTTGTCAATAGCGCGGGTCTCAAGTGGTTAACAAGTGATCAAAAATTGCCCCTGGTAGGCAAGTAGTTAAAGTGGTTGTAAACCCACTATGACAACTTGCACCTACAGGCCTATATTAAGGCTTACCTGTAGGTGCAAGAAATATCTCCTTAACCGCTTGCCGACCGCCCACCGTAGTTTTACGGCGGCAGGTCGGCTCGGCTGCGCAAAATCACGTAATAGAACGTGATTTTGCATTGTGGCCACTAGGGGCGCACGCGCCCCCTGCTCGCCCCTGGTGCCGATGCGAGTGCCCGGCGTGCATGATCAACGCCGGGCACCCGCGATCGCTCGTGACAGAGCGAGGACCGGGAGTAAACACACAGCTCCCAGTTCTTTCAGGGGGAGAAATGACTGATCGTCTGTTAATACAATGTATGAACAGTGATCTGTCATTTCCCCTAGTCAGTCCCACCCCCCCTTCAGTTATAACACAGAGAGGGAACATATTTAACCCCTTGATCGCCCCCTAGTGTTAACCCCCTCCCTGCCAGTGACATTTTTACAGTAATCAATGCATTTTTATAGCACTGATCGGTATAAAAATGCCAATGGTCCCAAAAATGTGTCAAAAGTGTCCGATGTGTCCGCCATAAGGTCGCAGTACTGATAAAAATCGCAGATCGCCGACATTAGTAGTAAAAAAAAATATATTAATAAAAATGCCATAAAACTATCCCCTATTTTGTAGACGCTATAACTTTTGCGCAAACGCTTATTGCGATTTTTTTTTTTTTTTTTATCAAAAATATGTAGAAGAATACGTATCGGCCTAAACTGAGGAAAAAAATCGTTTTTTTCTATATTTTTGGGGGATATTTATTACAGCAAAAAGTTAAAAATGTTTATTCTTTTTAAAAATTGACGCTCTATTTTTGTTTATAGCGCAAAAAATAAAAACCGCAGAGGTGATCAAACACCACCAAAAGAAAGCTCTATTTGTGGGGGAAAAAAGGATGCCAATTTTGTTTGGGAGCCACGTCGCACGACCGCGCAATTGTCAGTTAAAGTGAGGCAGCGCCAAAGCGCAAAAAGTGGCCCGGTCATTGACCAGCAAAATGGTCCGGGGCTGAAATGGTTAACCTACACGATTAAGGAGATATTTGCAGAAAACACTGCATCAATGTCTACGACGCTAACGGCGCAGGCGCACTGAGAGTGCCGGTTTTCTGAATGGAATAATGCCAGGACCGCACGCAAGCGCGGGAGTGACGTAATCGCCACTTTGGCCAGTCACAGTGCCGGAGTGGCGATACATGGAAGACGATCGGAGGGGACATGGCAGAGGAGCGCTTTGGGGGCTTCGATCTCAGGTAAGTGCCACATAATGAGTTGGTATTCTATGCATACTAGCTCATTATGCCTTTCTCTTGCAGGGTTTTTTTTTTCAGGGGAAAAAAAAGAGGGTTTACTTCCTTTTTAGGCCGGAATCACACTAGTGTGCGGTGCGAATTTCAGCTCTCTTATCTCTGCAGAGAGATAAGAGAAGTGTTCAGCAGATTAGCAACGTTTTAGATGCGAATTTGGAGACCTGGGAGAAGTTACGGGTGAGAGGAGAGTGGGGGAGAAGTGTATAGAGCTGAATGAGAGAAATTCCGGAAGAGAACTGAACACATCTGCGAATCAGCTGCGTACCCATAGAAGATAATGGGCTTGAATTCGCACCTGAGCCGCACCGCAATGCCTAAAAGACAAACACGTTTTTACTGCAATGCGCAGTGCGAATGCATCGCACATATGTGAACCAGCCTCATTGAAAACAATGTATTTAGAAATGTTCTGCGTATTGGATGCGGTTTAAGCCGCACTCAATTTGCATAGGTGTGAACCTGGCCTTAAAGAACAGGACAGGCAAGTAGTTAAGGAACAGGACGCGCAGCATTTTTCTGGGTTCTGGTGAGTTTGGCTCAGTGAAATGAATGGTTAATGTATAACAGAACAAGTCTTTCTTTACATATATATTACGAGTACAAAAGATAAAAATGTTTTCAAATACACAAACCCGCCTAAAATATCTGCAGTAATAAACATCAGTAAGACACAATACCGTGTGCGTCCAGGAGTGGGAGGGCCCAATCCTTAGTGAGCTGGAAGCTTTTTTTATTGATTTGTCTTTGGCTGGGTCAGGGACCTCTTCCAAGGACTGAGGCTTCCCTCAACATGCAGAAGGACGGAGGGGGTGACTTTCCCAGGGCCGTCTTTACCACAGGGCAAATGGGGAAGCTGCCCAGGGCCCTGTCACTGTTGGGGGCCCAAAGCAACCCCCTTTAAAAAAAAACAAAAACTTTTTTTTATTTTTTATTTTTTTTTAGGGGTACGGAGGTCCCCAGGGGCCTGGAGGCCCCCAAGGCCCCAGATGGCACCCCCCCTTTTTTTATTTATTTTTAAATAAAAAAAAATATATTTTAATATATATATATTTTTTTTTTTATTAAAGGGCCAATTTTTTTTTAGAGGTTTTTTATTAAAGGGACAATTTTTCTTAGGGGTGCCCAGGGGCCCGGAGGCCCCCAGAGCCCGAGATGGCAACCCCCCTTTTTTTATTTATTTTTAAATAAAAAAAAATATATGTTTTTTAATATATATTTTTTTTATTTTTTATTAAAGGGCCAATTTTTTTTTTAGAGATCTGGGGGTCCCCAGGGGCCCGTAGTTCCCCAGGGCCCCGGATGACAACCCCCCTTTTTTTATAAAAAAATATTTTTTTATATATTTCTTTATTTCTTTTATTATATATATATATATATATATATATATATATATAAACATATTATTATTATTTAAGGACCCAGAGGTCCCCAGGGCCCCGGATGGCAACCCCCCTTTTTTTTATAAAAAACATTTTTTTCATATTTTATTTCTTTTTTTTCTTTATATATATATATATTTTTTATTAAAGGGCTCAGAGGTTCCCAGGGCCCCATGTGGCAAACACCCTTTTTTATTTTTTTTATAAATGTTTATTTTTTTATTTTTGTTTATGGATGGCTACACCCCTTTTTTTATATATATTTTTCTTTATTTCTTTTTTTGTAAAGGGCCCCCTGCTTCTAAATTCGCGGCAGCCCCCCCCCCTGCTTCTCAATTTCAGGCGGCAGCACCCCCCCCCCCCCGGTTCTCTGCTCCAGGGGGCCCATGCCTGAAGCTGTGTAAGTGGCCCCATAATTCCTGATCCCTGCCGCCCGATAAGCCCCTGTGCTGCCCACAAATCAGGCTGAAAATCATCAGCGGCACGCAGCCAGTGACAGTACTAAATGTGTTGGGTGGACTCCTGCGCTGTGTAGGATATGGGTGAGGGAGAGTGGGCCAGATGGATGGCGATGGGGTGGATGGACGTGGATACTGCAGCAAACAACAGGGGTGTTGTCCTCTCAAGACAGGCAAAATTGAATGTGTAAAGTGTGAAAGTGTCTGCGCTGTAGGAAACCTGGACTGGGGGGGGTGGCAAGGAGAGGGGTGTGGGGTGAGTGGTCGGAAATCCGTGGGTCAGTGGGATAATAAGTATATAAACACAGTAAGGGTGACCCACAATAAAAAGAAAATAGGTGTGGTCTGGCCTGACAGGTGTGGCGAAAAACACATAAAAAGCTCTTGTCACTGATAAGTGAATATTACAAACAAATGAACTTGTGAGGTGAGTGGAGAAAATCAACAAATAAAGTGGGCGAAGCCCAAATGATAGTGGTAGAATCCAATGAGCAATGGTGAGAAACAGTCAAAAAACAAGGAAAATGGAGATTGACTGATGAGTAGGTAAGTGGTTAAGTGTGGGGAATACCAAACTCCAGTGAGTCGTGGTGTGTGATCAGGTAGGTCCACACACCGTGCACCCTTCACCAGTAGTGAATCAAATGGCTTACCTCTCTACTCACGTATAAGCTCAAATCAGTCACTGTACCAGCTAGTTGTTGAATGTATATTTGCTTGTTATAGTCTCGGTGCATACATGTAAAGACAGCGATACAAATGTTGTTGCTTGGACTTCTTGCAAACAGCAAGGAGACAGAATTTCCACAGTCAGGGGTGGCTAATTGTCCACTTACACAACTTACAGTGATGTATAAGGGGCGTGTGCCTATCTCCACGAGCGCCGAACTCGTATTCCAATCTTCCTACTACTGCCAGTTTCCTCTCAGCATCGAATGGAACCGTCCGCTCGTGATGAGACAAATAGGCAGGGATAGAAAGGAGAGGGGGGGCACATCGCGTGAACCAGGCAAAAAATGAATTTATTAAAACAAGTGTTAAAAATGAAAGACTCACATAGGGCAGTTAACAGGCGGTTCCGTAGCTACGAGCGCCGCGCTCGTCCACTGTCCGTCAGGTACTGCTCCTGGTGTGTACTCTGTATTCCCGACGCGTATTCGTCACATCACGTGACTTCCCCTGATGAAGTCACGTGATGTGACGAATACGCGTCGGGAATACAGAGTACACACCAGGAGCAGTACCTGACGGACAGTGGACGAGCGCGGCGCTCGTAGCTACGGAACCGCCTGTTAACTGCCCTATGTGCGTCTTTCATTTTTAACACTTGTTTTAATAAATTCATTTTTTGCCTGGTTCACGCGATGTGCCCCCCCTCTCCTTTCTATCCCTGCCTATTTGTCTCATCACGAGCGGACGGTTCCATTCGATGCTGAGAGGAAACTGGCAGTAGTAGGAAGATTGGAATACGAGTTCGGCGCTCGTGGAGATAGGCACACGCCCCTTATACATCACTGTAAGTTGTGTAAGTGGACAATTAGCCACCCCTGACTGTGGAAATTCTGTCTCCTTGCTGTTTGCAAGAAGTCCAAGCAACAACATTTGTATCGCTGTCTTTACATGTATGCACCGAGACTATAACAAGCAAATATACATTCAACAACTAGCTGGTACAGTGACTGATTTGAGCTTATACGTGAGTAGAGAGGTAAGCCATTTGATTCACTACTGGTGAAGGGTGCACGGTGTGTGGACCTACCTGATCACACACCACGACTCACTGGAGTTTGGTATTCCCCACACTTAACCACTTACCTACTCATCAGTCAATCTCCATTTTCCTTGTTTTTTGACTGTTTCTCACCATTGCTCATTGGATTCTACCACTATCATTTGGGCTTCGCCCACTTTATTTGTTGATTTTCTCCACTCACCTCACAAGTTCATTTGTTTGTAATATTCACTTATCAGTGACAAGAGCTTTTTATGTGTTTTTCGCCACACCTGTCAGGCCAGACCACACCTATTTTCTTTTTATTGTGGGTCACCCTTACTGTGTTTATATACTTATTATCCCACTGACCCACGGATTTCCGACCACTCACCCCACACCCCTCTCCTTGCCACCCCCCCCAGTCCAGGTTTCCTACAGCGCAGACACTTTCACACTTTACACAGTGACAGTACTGCTTCCCTTCCCAGTGTTTTAAAATGTACAGCACCCCTGGCTTCCCTTTAGACGTGCACTTCTCCCTTCCTGCCACTGGGTGCTGCTTGTATATAAAAGTGAATTAGAATGTGATTTTATAAC
Organism: Rana temporaria; assembly: GCF_905171775.1. Classification (NCBI taxonomy): domain Eukaryota; kingdom Metazoa; phylum Chordata; class Amphibia; order Anura; family Ranidae; genus Rana; species Rana temporaria. The sequence continues at coordinate 17,936,012 of NC_053490.1, forward strand.
ATCCCCAGTTTGCTCTTCCCGAGGCTGACTTCTTCATGTCCTGCTCCTCAAGGTATGTCACTGTTTGCTAATCTATATTGTAAACTGAAGTTTTCTGTAGAGTGTGCCCAAAGTCTTTATAATATTTGATGATTCACTGCAGGTCTGGTCAGTGTTTTAAAAAGTTCCTCTATTTTACACATGGCATGGCATGGGGGTCACAGCACCGTCTGTCCATTCTGCTTTAGCACCATGGGACCCCATGCCATGCCATGTGTAAAATAGAGGAACTCTTTAAATCACAGACCAGACCTGCAGTCCAGGCTGAGTAAGGCCTCAGAGCACATGGCATTACTGTCTGTATTTAACTGCTTGATGGGCTTATTTTGGGCCTGGCTGGTTCACATGTATGTGTTTTGGCGGCCCACATTTGCGCAGGCACAGCAGCCCATTTATTTGAATGGGCCGCCATGCCTGCGTTTCCTGCAAAGAAAAGCGCATGCCTCATGTAATAGGCTTGCACACGGCACACCTATGCCCATCAAGCACTGAAATACAGCACTGTCTGTCCATTCTGCTGTCTGCTGTGACTTATCTGCAGTTCCCGTACTGTCAAACTTGCTGCATTTTTAGACGTTTAGGTCAGGCTTTTAAAAACACAGTGCGTTTGTGTGTGCAAGAACTGCAGGTAAGTAGCATGGTGCAAAAGCAGAATGGATTTCAAGGCAACTGTATTTTTAAAATGCTGAATGCACCTTTTTTCTGCAGGAAACAAAGGCATGGCAGCCCATTCAAATCAATGGGCTGCTGTGCCTGCACCAATGAGGACCGCCCAAAACATACATGTGAACCAGCCAGGCCCAAAATAAGCTGGAGGGGGGCCCAAAAAAAATGTTTGCCCAGGGCCCAAACCATATTAAAGACGGCCCTGCTTTCCCCTTATTTACTGTTTTTCTTCCAAAGACTGTCAGGACAACTATGGCCCCATGCACGCTGGGCATTTGCATGGTGCAGCGACTATTATTTACAGGGCTCAAAATTTCAAGTCCTGAGCAACTAGCCAGGTCTCAAGTGTTACTCGCCACCAGTTGCCCCACCCAACCCTTACCCTGCCCGCCCCTAATCACGCCATCATAAATTATCTCATGAAATGACACTTGCTGAATGCTGAATTTAGTTACAAAAATAAATATTAACAATAACTTTATCAGTTCCCCTCAGCACAGCCTCACCAGTGCCCATCAATGCAGCGTGACCTGTGCCCATCAATGCAGCGTGACCTGTGCCCATCAATGCAGCGTGACCTGTGCCCATCAATGCAGCGTGACCTGTGCCCATCATTACGGCCTCACCGTGCCCACCATTGCAACCTCACGGCGCCCACCATTGCATCCTCACCGTGCCCCACGTTATAGCCTCACCCTGCCCCACATTACAGCCTCACCGTGCCCCACATTACAGTCTCACAATGCCCCACATTACAGCCTCACAATGCCCCACATTACAGCCTCACCGTGCCCCACATTACAGCCTCACCGTGCCCCACATTTCAGCCTCATGTGCCCCCATTGCAGCCTCACCGCGCCCCACATTGCAGCCTCACTGTCCCCACATTGCAGCCTCACTGTCCCCACATTGCAGCCTCACCGTGCCCCACATTACAGCCTCACAATGCCCCACATTACAGCCTCACCGTGCCCCACATTACAGCCTCACTGTGCCCCACATTTCAGCCTCATGTGCCCCCATTGCAGCCTCACCGCACCCCACATTGCAGCCTCACTGTGCCCCCATTGCAGGCTCACCATGCCCCACATTGCAGCCTCATGTGCCACCATTGCAGCCTCACTGCGCCCCACATTGCAGCCTCACCGTGCCCCACATTGCAGCCTCATGTGCCCCCATTGCAGCCTCACCGCACCCCACATTACAGCCTCACTGTGTCCCCATTGCAGCCTCACTGTGCCCCACATTGCAGCCTCATGTGCCCCCATTGCAGCCTCACCGCACCCCACATTACAGCCTCACTGTGTCCCCATTGCAGCCTCACTGTGCCCCACATTACAGCCATTGAGGGCTGTTATTAACATTAAAGGCAGTATGTGCCCAAGGACGAAAGTTCGGAATGTAAGCGTCCTGCATTCCAAGTGTAGCACGACCCCCTAAGGGGCTGCTTGGATTTACCTGCCCATCTGCACTGCAATGACCTGATGAACATTCCAGCCCACCTGACACTATTGGTTCAGACATCTTTGCACCACCTTAAAGCAATAAGTCAGACAACTCTGTGCATTTATGTTCTGATAATGTTTACCCGAACAATTCAAAGAAGATATTGTCACAAAGAGGAGGTAATGGATCTGCTGAGTTTTGGGCAACTCAGCAAAGGAATTCCTCCGAATAACACAAACAAATATTTGCAGGTAAAACAGTCTAGTATATCATACCTCACAACTTTCTGAGATGGGAATGAGGGACACCTATCAGCAAAAGTATGCAGGCATAGGACACACCCCTTGCCACGCCCCCTTAAAGGAGAATTGTACAAAGAAATAAGATTGGTTAAACCCACAAGTGCTCTTTTTTACCACTACTATTTCTTTATATTTATATTCTAACACTGGGCACTAGAGTAAGGTGACCAGATTTTTAAAATGAAATCCGGGGACATATCTTTTCTTTACTAGTAATGGCGGCAATCAGCGACTCTCTGCCCGTCGACGCCCGCCTCACAGCCTCTCAAGTCTTACTTTCCGGCCCCCGGCTACTACTGGATGGGGAGTGGAGGAAGATCACTCGGCCAGGGAAGGCAAGGAGATAGGCAGGTGGCTGGCCAGGACTTGAGCCAAGGCAGAAGAACATGCGAAGCGAAACTGAATGGGCGCCCGAAACTGAAGAAATATTCCCTCCGCTCCGACCAGCACATGATCATCAGAAAGGGGCACAGATAATGGGAAAAATACAACCCCCCTATGCTAGTAGGCACGGCGGAGCGGGGGGGGGTGTGTAATTCTAATTTTTTTATTTTAATTCTGCACTGACTGTCTTTGAAATTGCCCCTGCCCCTATTAAATCGAATCTGGGGACAAAACCAGGGACAGACTTGGTCCGGGGACAGTGTCCTCAATCAGGGGACCGTCCCCTGAAACTGGGGATGTCTGGTCACCCTACCCTAGAGGGACTTGCGATGCATAGAAATACCGGGGAAACACTGTACTTTATAATTATAGTCCATATTACTACACAAGCATTTGTCCCTGGGCGCATCCTGCCCTAAATATTAAGGGCTCGTTCACGCCATAAGGTGCGTCTGAGTGTGCACGTTTTGGGAAGCCCTTTAACCGCTTCTAGACCGCCCCACGTACATTTGCTGCAGCAGAGCGGCCCTTCAGTGCAAAATCATGTGCCTATACGTGATTTTGTTTGCCGGGTCTGGGGCGTGTGCAGACGTGCTGCCGCTGACCTTTTTACCACTGTGATTGGACACAGCTGGAGCAAATCAGCGGGTCCAGCAGGACCGATGTCCGCCGGGATCAGCCAATCGTTCCAGAGGCAGAAAGAACGCTGGTCTGCCTATGTAAACAAGGCAAACCGCCGTTCTGTGAGAGGGGAACTTGGAGATCTTGTGTTTCTACTAAGCAGGAACATGTATTTCTGCCTTCCCCCAGTCAAAACTCCTCCCCCACAGTTAGCAAGCACTCCTAGGGAACACATTTAACCCTGATGTTAACTCCTTCCCCTTCAATGTTATTAGTACAGTGACAGTGCATTTTTTAGCACTGTAATGATGTCCTCAAAGAGTGTCACTTAGTGTCAGATTTGCCCGCTGCAATGTCGCAGTCCTGCTAAAAATTGTTGATCGCCACCATTATTAGTGTAGCGCTCACCCCCGCAGGAGCCGCTGGTGAATAATTGGGTGGCATGTTACCTCTGTGACGCTGCCGTCTAAGGTAGTTGAAGAGAACCATAGCAATGGAATGTCCACACAGCAGTTGTCTTTTCCTTGAACTTTTATTTACCCAAACAAGGTAAAACAACAGGACTTTCAATAAAAGGGTAAAGGAACAGCAGAAGGAGAAACAGCAGACTCAGGCATAACAACACAGAAACAGTCCTGTTTCCAATCACACTTCGTTTTCTCGTCGCCACTCTCGTCAGAGTGGGTTCAGTGTACCCTGGACAGGCCTCTCTCACTGACCTGGCAGCCAAAGCATCACTCGGAACATCAAGGGAAAAGAGTCTCTGCCACAGACCCTCCCCAGAACTTAAATTGTGGAGACACTTCTCAGTAGACTTTTTGCCTGGATCCTCTTCAGGTAGGTTTACACTTAGGTACCAACTGGCAGGTGACAGACGTCCAGCCTTTCAGTATCTGGTTACCTCGATCCCCGGTGGATTGTCAAGGCCCTGTTGGAAGGCCAGCCTCTCTTGGCTCTCCTCAGGTGGACTCCCCACCGAACAGCTTCCTCATAAAGGAACAACGCTTGGGATCTTCTCAGGGTTGGGGACCCCGCCACAGCTTAGACGTTCCGAACCATCATGGTCATGGAACCAGGAGCACCGTGCGGCACGAACACCCCAGCCTGGTAGGCCATCTTGCCGGGGGGGCCGTGATGTGTGTACACCCTGAAGGTGGGTGCCACACCGGAAGAAGACCCCGCCTCCACGGCGTCTGTTCCAGAGGTACCCTCCCCCAGCATGCCCCGCGAGAGAACCTCTCTCCCCATTGGCCGCTGGTGAACGGCACCCAAGCCTCGGCGCCACCCGTCGCCCCGGGGTGGCACAACACCCCAGCAACAACAGGATGAGCCCACAGCACAGCCAAGCCGAAACAGAGACCCCTTTCAGAATTCAAATCGAAATCAGAGTCTCTTACACTCTGATTACCCCCTAAATTTTGTCCGCACCGGTACTTAACTCGGGGCTACAATAGTAAAAAAAAAAAAAATCCATAAATATATCCCATAGTTTGTAGACACGATAACATTTGCGCAAACCAATCAATATACACTTATTGGGATTTTTTACCAGAAATATGTAGAATACATACTGTATTGGCCTAAATTGATGAAGACATTTTATTTTCTAAAACATTTTTGGGTTTATAGCGCAAAAAAATAAAAACCGCAGAGGTGATCAAATACCACCAAAAGAAAGCTCTATTTGTGGGAAAAAAAATACGTCAATTTTTGTTTGTGCACAGCGTCGCACGACCGCGCAATTGCTAGGTAAAATAACGCAGTGTCCTGTATCGCAAAAAAAATTGCCTGGTCATGAAGGGGGGGGGGGGGGGACCCTACCGGAGCTGAAGTGATTAATATCCACGTTGGGCATTTGCACGGTGCTCCGAGCATTACTGCCCTTAAAGGGGTGGTTCACCCTAAAAACTACTTTTTCTTATTCCACTGCCCCCCCACATTACAATCCGATTAAGGCTATTATTTTTTTTTTCATGCTGTACATACCTTAGTACAGCATATTCACCCGTGCATCCGGGTTGCGAGTCCCGCGGGAGTGGGCGTTCCTCACATGTCTGTGATTGACGTTTTGCCCAAAAACGAGCTCCCCCCCGTCGCGTAAGCCGCGTCACGATTGGCGAAAGGAGCCGAACGGCGATGCGCATGTGCAGTATAGCGCCGACTCGCCGTTCGGCTTCTTTCGCCAACCGTGACGCGGCTTACGCGACGGGGGGGAGCTCGTTTTTGGGCAAAACGTCAATCACCGGCATGTGAGGAACGCCCACTCCCGCGGGACTCGCAACCCGGATGCACGGGTGAATATGCTGTACAAAGGTATGTACAGCATGAAAAAAATAATAAGAGCCTTAATCGGATTGTAATGTGGGGGGGCAGTGGAATAAGAAAAAGTAGTTTTTAGGGTGAACCACCCCTTTAAGGGCAGTACGCGCCCAGAGATGAACGTTCAGAATGTAAGTGGTCTGCATTCCAAGCATTCATCCCTCAGTGCACAGCGCCCTAAATATCAACACATAACATGTGAACCGGACCGCCTTGCAATAGAGCCGGTTCAAACATGTCCGGGGACGGCTGGGTCCATTTTTGAAAAGAGTCCCGTGTGATTTTAGGTGCAGTTCAGGTGCAAATTTTTATGTAAATTTGCACCTGAATTGCACCCAAAAATCGCACCAGAACAAAGCTGCACAGGACTCCTTTTAACCACTTAAGACCCGGACCAAAATGCAGGTAAAGGACCAGGCCCCTTTTTGCGATTCGTCACTGCGTCGCTTTAACTGACAATTGCGCGGTCATTCGACGTGGCTCCCAAACAAAATTGGCGTCCTTTTTTCCCCACAAATAGAGCTTTCTTTTGGTGGTATTTGATCACCTCTGCGGTTTTTATTTTTTGCGCTATAAACAAAAATAGAGCGACAATTTTGAAAAAAAATCTATATTTTTTACTTGTTGCTATAATAAATATCCCCCAAAAACATATATAAAAGAAACGATTTTTTTCCTCAGTTTAGGCCGATACGTATTCTTCTACATATTTTTGGTAAAAAAAAATAAGCGTTTTTCGATTGGTTTGCGCAAAATTTATAGCGTTTACAAAATAGGGGATAGTTTTATTGCATTTTTATTATTTATGTATTTTTTTACTACTAATGGCGGCGATCAGCGATTTTTTTTCATGACTGCGACATTATGGCGGACACTTCGGACAATTTTGACACATTTTTGGGACCATTGTCATTTTCACAGCAAAAAATGCATTAAAAATGCATTGTTTACTGTGAAAATGACAATTGCAGTTTACACACAGCTCCCCCCGTTCTTCAGCTCCGGGGACCGATCGCGGGACTCCAGCGGCGATCGGGTCCGCGGGTCCCGCGGTCACGGAGCTTGGGACCGGGTCTCGTGCACGCGCCGGCGGCGCGCGCGACCCCACAGCTGAGCTTAAAGGGCCACGTACAGGTACGTGGATGTGCCCAGCCGTGCCATTCTGCGTTGCGCTTGCAGTGCCATTAATTGATCCTATCTGGCGACAATTGCACTGCAAACGCATTCAAAAACACATACATAAACGTTCAGAAGCTTCTTCGGTGCGTTTGTCATGCATAGGGCAGCCCATTCAAGTGACTGGGCTGCCTTACGTGTGATGTGTAGAAATTAGAGCTGCATGATTAATCGTTAAGAATCGAGATTCTTTCAACCCTTGCATTCTTAATCACTTGCCATCTGCCTCACGTCAGCAGATGGCACGGGCAGGCAAAGGAATGTACAGGTACAGGCCGCGAGCTCCGTGACTGTGCCCGCAGACTCGATGTCTGCCGGTGTCCCACAATCGCGCCACGGAGCGGCAGAACGGGGGGATGTCGTTGTAAACAAGGCATCTCCCTGTTCTGCCTAGTGACAGGACAGAGATCTACTGCTCCCTGTCATCTGGAGCAGTGATCAATGTCATGTCACAGTAAGCCCAACCCCCACACAGTTATGCCGCGTACACACGACCGTTTTTCGGGTTGTAAAAAATTACGTTTTTTTTTTAATGTCATTAAAAACCATTGTGTGTGGGCTCCAGAGCATTTTTCACGATGTAAAAAATGGCCATTAAAATTTTTGAACTAATTTTTCACGTCGTTTTTAACGTTGTAAAAAATGGTGGTGTGTGGGCTTTAACGACGTGAAAAAAACGTGCATGCTCAGATAGAAGTTATGAGACGGGAGCGCTCGTCCTGGTAAAACTACCATTCGTAATGGAGTAAGCACATTCATCACGCTGTAACAGACAGAAAAGAGCGAATCGTCTTTTACTAACACGGAATCAGCTAAAGCAGCCCAAAGGGTGGCGCCATCCGCATGGAACTTCCTCTTTATAGTGCCGTCGTACGTGTTGTACGTCACCGCGCTTTGCTAGAGCATTTTTCATGATCGTGTGTAGGCAAGGCCGTTTTAATGATCGGGTTGAAAAAAAACGTTGTTTTTTCTAGACCCTTAAAAACTTCATTTTTTACAACCCGAAAAAATGGTTGTGTGTACGTGGCATCAGAATCACTCCCTAGGACACACTTAACCCCTTCCTCTCCCCCTAGTGGTTAACCCCTTCCCTGCCAGTGTTATTTACACAGTAATCAGAGCACTTTTATAGCACTGATCGCTGTATAAATGACAATGGTCCCAAAAGAGCATCAAAAGTGTCCAATGTGTCCGCCATAATGTCGCAGTCCTGATAAAAATTGCAGATTGCAGCCATAAAAAAAAATATTATTAAAAATGACATAAATCTATACCCTATTTTGTAGATGCTATAACTTTTGCGCAAACCAATCAATATACAGTACGCTTATTGCGTTTTTTACCAAAAAAATTTAGAAGAATACATATCAGCCTAAACTGAGGGAAAAAAAATGTATATATATTTTTTGGGGATATTTATTATTGCAAAAAGTAAAAAATATAGCTTTTTTTCAAAATTGTCGCTCTTTATAGCGCAAAAAAATAAAAACCGCAGAGGTGATCAAATACCATCAAAAGAAAGCTCTATTTGTGGGAAAAAAGGACGTCAATTTTGTTTGGGAGCCACGTCGCACGACCGCGCAATTGTCTGTTAAAGCGACGCAGTGCCGTATCGCAAAAAGGGGCCCGGTCTGGCCAGCCAAATGGTCCGGGGCTGAAGCCGATAAAGACTTTTTTCTGACACTTGTTGGATTCAAGTTAAAATCATTATTTTTTACTAGAAAATTACTTAGAACCCCCAAACATTACATATATTTTTTTTTAGCAGAGACTCTAGAGAATAAAATGGTGGTTGTTGCAATATTTTATTTCGGGCTGTATTTGTGCAGCGGTCTTTCAAATGCAATTTTTTGTAGAAAAAAAATACACTTTAACCAGTTAAGCCCCGGACCAATATGCAGCCTAAAGACCCAAGGTGTTTTTACAGTTCGGGACTGCGTCGCTTTAACAGACAATTGCGCGGTCGTGCGACGTGGCTCCCAAACAAAATTGGCGGCCTTTTTCCCCCCACAAATAGAGCTTTCTTTTGGTGGTATTTGATCACATCTGCGGTTTTTAGTTTTTGCGCTATAAACAAAAATAGAGCGACAATTTTGAAAAAAATGCAATATTTTTTACTTTTTGCTGTAATAAATATCCCCCAAAAACATATATAAAAACATTTTTTTTCCTCAGTTTAGGCCGATACGTATTCTTCTACCTATTTTTAGTAAAAAAAATCGCAATAAGCGTTTATCGATTGGTTTGCGCAAAATTTATAGCGTTTACAAAATAGGGGATAGTTTTATTGCATTTTTATTATTTTTTTTTTTTTTACTACTAATGGCGGCGATCAGCAATTTTTTTCATGACTGCGACATTATGGCGGACACTTCGGACAATTTTGACACATTTTTGGGACCATTGTCATTTTCACAGCAAAAAATGCATTTAAATTGCATTCTTTATTGTGAAAATGACAGTTGCAGTTTGGGAGTTAACCACAGGTGGCGCTGTAGGAGTTAGGGTGCACCTAGTGTGTGTTTACAACTGTAGGGGGGTGTGGCTGTAGGAATGACGTCATCGATCGTGTCTTCCCTATAAAGGGAATGACGCGATCGATGCGCCGACACAGTGAAGCACGGGGAAGCCGTGTTTACACACGGCTCTCCCCGTTCTTCAGCTCCGGGGAGCGATCGCGACGGAGCGGCTATAAACAAATAGCCGCGCCGTGGTCCCGGATCGCTCCCCGAGCGGACCCGACCTCCGCATGTAGCGGGGGGGGTCCCGATCGGACCCCCCACCCGCTAATAGGCGAGGACGTACATGTACGCCCATGTGCCTGTACGTGCCATATTGTGGACGTATATGTACATGCGGGGGTCGGGAACTGGTTAATGAATTAAAAAAATAAATCAAAACAGTAAAGGTAGCCCAATTTTTTTGTATAATGTAAAAGATGATGTTACGCCACAAGAATCGTGATCTTAGGGCCAGATTCACAAAAGAGATACTCCGTCGTATCTCTGTTTCTATCTATGCGGCTGATTCATAGAATCAGTTACGCATAGATAGCCCTAAGATCCGACAGGTGTAATGGACTTACACTGTCGGATCTTAGGATGCAGTACCGCGGCCGCCGCTGGGGGGGAGTTCTCATCGTAAACCAGCGTCGGGTATGCAAATTAGGAGTTACGGCGATCCACAAAGCTTTTTCCCTTCGTTAAGTCGCCGTAAGTGTTAGTTTGCCGTCGCAAAGATAGGGTACCTTTTACAAAGTGTAAAGTTAGTACACCATGTAAAAGTGTACCCGTCTTTCCCGCGTCGCTGTCAAATAAAAAAAAAAAAAATTCCCGGCGCAATTTTTTTTTCCCGACGCAACTTTTTTTACCCGTCGCGATTCACAAAACCTCGGCGCATCGTAACTTCGCGCAAAGCACGTCGGGAAATTTGCGCCGGGAGCATGCGCAGTACGTCCGGCGCGGGAGCGCACCTAATTTAAATGGGACTCGCCCCATTTGAATTGCCCCGCCTTGCGCCGGCCGGATTTAGGATACACCGCCGCAAATTTCCAGGTAAGTGCTTTGTGGATCGGGCACTAACTTGGAAAAATTGCGGCGGTGTAACTTAAATCGGAAAAGTTAAGTTGCGCCCGGGCTACGTGAATCTGGCCCTTAATTCCAAGCAAAAAAATTGTGCTTCTAATTTTTCCCAGAATCGTGCAGCTCTAGTAGAAATGCGCGAAAGACAAAGAAAAAAACATGAGCATTCCCACTACGCATACTGCAAATGTGGCCTAATGCAACACTCAGTGGCGGCTGGTGCTTAAAAAAATTTGGGGGGGCGCTAAAAAAACGAAAAAGACAAACATCATTTGCCGCCAATGTGCCCATCAAATGGCGCCAGTTTGTCCCCAGCCCCGGCACTTACCTTCCTCGGGTCAGCGCCATCGTCCTCCACGCTCCCTCCGCTCCCTCGATGTCTTCTCCCATCCTCGATGTCGCTTCAGCCAATCAGGTGACCGGTAACCTGACCCGGTGCACCTGATTGGCTGAGAGGCGGGTCAGTGTTAGGGAAGCGATTCCCTAACACAGCACTGTCAAACCAGGGAACTCACAACTGTGTGCCCGCTGTTTAACCATTTGGAAGTCGATTAGAGCCCACAGGCACTTCCAAAACACACCCACCGCTGTTATTCAGATGGCCGGCGTTCAACAGGGGGCCGGACACCTGAATAGTGGGCGGCAGCGGCAACAATACATAGATTCATGCAATGCATGAATATACCAATTGTTGAGTGACGGGTGCAGGAGAGATGGGCGGCGCTCCTGCACCCACTATGGACACACCGCCACTGGCAACACTGAATGTATTTTTAGGTACAAGCAGTGTGAGAACCTGAATGTGACTCGATATCAGCCTCTTGCAGTGCCTGTACAGCAGAGCTTAGACTGGGATATAAAAGAAGCAGCACAAGGAGCCAATCAGCAGCAGTGCAAGGAGGTGGGAGCAAACGGACAGAGAGATGAGCTCATGTGTCTCCTGCTTCTCCTTTCACTGTCCAATCACAGGATAGGGGAGGGAGAATGACCTATAAAGCCTCGTACACACAACCGGTTTTCCCAGCAGGAAAACTGCCAGGAGAGCGTTTGGCTGGGAATCCCGGCCGTGTGTATGCTCCCTAGCAGGAAAACCGCCGAGAATCTCGACGGGAAGATAGAGAACCTGGGCCCGGATTCAGAAAGATGAGCGCATCTTTCTGCGGGCGTAACGTATCTCCGCGCAGAAAGAACTTGCGCCCTTAGTTACGGCGGCGTAATGTATGTGTGGCGGCGTAAGCCCGCCTAATTCAAATGGCGATGTTGTGGGCGTGTTTTATTAAAATTTTAGTTGACCCCGCGTTTTTTACGTTTTTTTTGAATGGCGCATGCTCCAAAGTACGCTGCAAGGACGTATTGGATTTGACGTGAACGTAAATTACGTCCAGCCCTATTCGCGAACGACTTACGCAAACGACGTAAAATTTTCAAAACTCGGCGTGGGAACGACATAGTTACATAGTTACATAGTTAGTCAGGTTGAAAAAAGACACAAGTCCATTCAGTTCAACCTCAAAAAAATAAACAAACAAAATAAAAAAACACAATACAATCCCATACACCCAACTCCATACCCACAGTTGATCCAGAGGAAGGCAAAAAACCCCAGCAGAGCATGATCCAATTTGCTACAGCAGGGGAAAAAATTCCTTCCTGATCCCCGAGAGGCAATCGGATTTACCCTGGATCAACTTTACCTACAAATCTTAGTACTCAGTTATTTTATGTACATTTAGGAAAGAATCCAGGCCTTTCTTAAAGCAATCTACTGAGCTGGCCAGAACCACCTCTGGAGGGAGTCTGTTCCACATTTTCACAGCTCTTACTGTGAAAAAACCTTTCCGTATTTGGAGGTGAAATCTCTTTTCCTCTAGACGTAAAGAGTGCCCCCTTGTCCTCAGTGTTGACCGTAAAGTGAATAACTCAACACCAAGTTCACTGTATGGACCTCTTATATATTTGTACATGTTGATCATATCCCCCCTAATTCTCCTCTTCTCAAGAGTGAATAGATTTAGTTCTTCTAATCTTTCCTCATAGCTGAGCTCCTCCATGCCTCTTATCAGTTTGGTTGCTCTTCTCTGCACTTTCTCCAGTTCCCTGATATCCTTTTTGAGAACTGGTGCCCAAAACTGAACTGCATATTCCAGATGAGGTCTTACTAATGATTTGTACAGGGGCAAAATTATATCTCTGTCTCGGGAGTCCATACCTCTCTTAATACAAGAAAGGACTTTGCTCGCTTTGGAAACCGCAGCTTGGCATTGCATGTTATTATTGAGCTTATGATCAACTAAAACCCCCAGATCCTTCTCCACTACAGATCCCCCCAGTTGTACTCCCCCTAGTATGTATGATGCATGCATATTCTTAGCCCCCAAGTGCATAACTTTACATTTATCAACATTAAACCTCATCTGCCACTCAGTCGCCCAATTAGACAGAGCATTGAGGTCGGCTTGTAAATTGGAGACATCCTGCAAGGAAGTTATTCCACTGCATAGCTTGGTGTCATCTGCAAAGACAGAAATGTTACTTTTGATCCCAGATCCAATATCATTTATAAATATATTGAAAAGTAAGGGTCCCAGCACTGAACCTTGGGGTACACCACTGATAACCTTGGACCATTCAGAGTAAGAATCATTAACCACGACTCTCTGAATTCTGTCTTTCAGTCAGTTTTCTATCCATTTACAAACTGATCCAATCCTGTAGACCTTACCTTACACATGAGCCGTGTGTGCGGAACTGTATCGAACGCTTTTGCAAAATCCAAATATATCACGTCCACAGCCACGCCTCTGTCCAGGGTTTTACTTACCTCTTCATAAAAGGAAATCAGGTTTGTCTGACAACTTCTGTCTTTCATGAATCCATGTTGTCTGCTGCTTAAATAGTTTTTTTCCTGCAAGAACTCATCCATGTGGTCTTTTATTAAACGTTCCAGTATCTTCCCAACTATAGAAGTTAAACTAACAGGTCTATAGTTACTTGGTAAAGACTTTGTTCCCTTTTTAAATATAGGCACCACATTGGCCCTGCGCCAATCCAGTGGTACTATTCCTGTCTTTAATGAGTCCCTAAATATTAGATACAGTGGCTTTGAAATGACAGAGCTCAACTCACCTAGGATCCGTGGGTGGATGCCATCTGGTCCAGGTGCTTTATCCACCTTTATTCTGTCTAAATATTTCTGGACCATATCACTTTTGAGCCATTGTGGATTTGGGGCTGTGTCACTCCCACCCCCATTTTGGACATGAGCTCCCCCATGCTCCATTGTATACACAGAGCTGAAGAAAGCATTTAATAAATTTGCCTTCTCTTTGTCCCCAGTCACCCACTCTAGATTATTTTGTAAGGGGCCTACATGCTCAGACTTCACCTTTTTACTATTAATATATTTAAAGAATTTTTTGGGGTTTGTCCTACTATCTTTTGCAATCTGTCGTTCATTTTGAATTTTTGCATCCTTGATTTCCTTTTTACATATCCTGTTATATTCTTTGTAACATTTAAACAACACTAGTGTTCCTTCATTTTTATATTTTTTAAAAGCTACTTTCTTATTGTTTATAGCTTTTTTAACTTTGCCCGTGAGCCACATAGGTTTTATTTTTAGCCTTTTAAACTTATTGCCCATGGGAACATACTTTGCAGTGAGGTTCCACACAGTCTTTTTGAAGAATTCCCATTTCTGTTCTGTGTTCATCTGTGTCAATAGTCCCTCCCAGTCCAAGTCCTGGAGAGCAGCCCTCATCCTTGGAAAATTTGCTCTCTTAAAATTTAGTGTTTTAATATTTCCTGTATGTATTTCCTGCTTATAGTTAACATTAAATGAAATCATGTTATGATCACTGCTACCCAGGTGTTCCTTTATCTGAACATTAGTAATAAGCTCTGCATGGTTTGAGATTATCAGGTCCAACAGAGCATCATTCCTAGTTGGGGCCTCAATAAACTGCACCATAAAATTGTCCTGCAATAGGTTTTTAAATTTTTGTCCTTTAACTGTCCCAGAAGTTCCATTAATCCAGTCAATTTCTGGGTAGTTAAAATCCCCCATTATTATCACCGTCCCAGCCCTTGCAGCCCTTTCCATCTGTGCAAGGAGCTGAGTCTCCACCTCCTCATTAACATTGGGTGGTTTATAACAAACTCCAATGATTAATTTTGAACTACGCACATCTGTATGCAGTTCCACCCATAATGCTTCAGCCTCACCACACTCTCCATCAACCAGGTTCTCTTTCACGCTTGCTTTGAGGTCACTTCTCACATAGAGACAGACCCCTCCACCTTTCCTTTTTACCCTGTCTTTCCGAAAGAGAGCATAGCCAGGAATATTAATAGCCCAGTCATGTGAGGATTGAAGCCAAGTTTCAGCAATACCGATTACATCATAGCTCTCCTCATGCACCAGAGCTTCCAACTCACCTGTTTTGCTTGGCAGACTTCTGGCATTGGTGAACAAACACTTAAATGTATTGTTACATTTTTCTCTAGTGTTTTTCATATAATTTATAGTAGTACAAATGGCACTATTATTTCTAATGGCTGTTTGCAACATGGGAACTTTCTTGTCACCTGCCATGACCCTCCCCCCATCTATCCCCATTCCACTCTCCATTAATGTCTGACCCCTAGCTGACCTGTGTACCCGATGTAATTCTAGTTCACCCTCCCCCCTCAATCCTAGTTTAAATACTCCTCCAGCATTCCCATAAACCTCTCCCCCAGCACAGCAGACCCCCTTCCATTCAAGTGCAAACCGTCCTTAGCATATAGGTTGCACCCCAATGAAAAGTCATCCCAGTGCTCTAGAAACCCAAATCCCTCCTTCCTACACCAGGTCTTTAGCCATGCATTCAGCTCTCTAATCTCCCCCTGCCTTTCCTGTGTTGCGCATGGCACAGGCAATATTTCAGAGAATATCACCTTGGAGGTCCTTCCCTTCATCTTGCAGCCTAGTTCTTTAAATTGATTCTTAAGGAGCCTCCACCTTCCATGTATACTGTCATTGGTTCCAACGTGGACCAAGACAGCTGGGTCATGCCCAGCCCCTCCCAGTAATTTATCCACCCGGTCCACCACATGCCGAACCCTGGCACCAGGGAGACAGCAAACCATTCGGTTGAAGCGATCCTGGCGACAAATTATTCTATCAGTCCTTCTGATTATAGAATCCCCTATTACCACCAACTGTCTAGGCCTACCTGCACTCCCCTCCCCACCTCTACTAGATGGGTTGCTCTCCCGGCTGTTAGGGGTAGCAGTAACATCTAGGGCTGCCACCTCTGTGTTTGCCACCTCCACATCATCACCCAACTTGGCAAATTTGTTTTGATGCACAAATACAGGACTGGCCTTCCCTTTCTTCACGCCCCTTCCACTCCCTCTAACTGTATTAACCCATCTCCCTATCTGATAATCCTGACTTTCCCCTCCACCCTCCACATCAACCTTACTGACCACTTGCTCAGCGAGCAGAGGACCCCTTTCAAGGTTGTCATTTCTACCCAGTGTTGCAACTTGCTCCTCCAGATCTCTAATACGAGCTTCCAGAAGGGCAACCTGCTCACATCTGTCACAGCGGTATCCATCTTGGAGCTGTTGCACCAATTTTGCATACATGTGACACACTGTGCACTGAGCAAACCCTTCAACCCTGCTAGCACTCATTTCCCAGTTACAATACAATTACTTGTAGGAAGTTTAAGAAGTTACTTACAGTTTTAGAAGACTCCTGTCTTAACTCTTGTTTTAAACTCCTGGTTTTTAACTCATCACTTGTATTCAAAAATCCCACTTCTGATCAGAAATTCCACAGATCTACTCTTAGCAAGGAGCCAGCTCTTATGGAGTTTTTACAGACACTTATATACTCACCTGTTACCAATTAAACACTCCCAGCAAATCCTGGTTTTTAACTCATCACTTGTATTCAAAAATCCCACTTCTGATCAGAAATTCCACAGCCATACTTAACATTAGCTACGCCTCATATAGCAGGGGTAACTATACGCCGAAAAAAGTCTAACGTAAACGACGTAAAAAAATGCGCCGGCGGGACGTACGTTTCTGAATCGGCGTAAATACCTAATTAGCATATTCCTCGCGTAACTATACGGAAGCGCCACCTAGCGGACAGCGTAAATATGCAGCCTAATACCGCGTACAGACGGTCGTTTCTTGTGATGAAAAAAAACGACGTTTTAAAAAACGTCATTTAAAATGATTGTGTGGGGGCAAATCATGTTTTATGTCTTCAAAAAAACGGAAAAAAAAATTCGAACATGCTTGAATTTTTTGTGTCGTTTTTCAAAACGTAGTTTTTTGTTTCACAGAAATTGACCGTGTGTAGCAAAAAACAACGTTTTTAAACCCGCGCATGCCCGCGCATGTCCAGAAGCTAGTTATGAAGCGAGCTTCAATGGAAAAACGTAGTGAACGTAACCTCGCTTTGCTAGAGCATTGTGAAAAAACGATGGTGTGTAGGCAACTTCGTCTTTGAAAATGAAGTTTCAAAAACGTTGTTTTATTTCATGATTTAAAACTTCGTTTTTTTTCATCACAAAAAACGACCTTCTGTACGCGGCATAAGATACGATGGTGTAAGACACTTACGCCGGTCGTATCTTAGGGATAGCTATGCGTAACTGATTCTCTGAATCAGGCGCATAGATACGACCGACCTCACTCAGAGCTACGACGGCGTATCTGGAGATACGCCGTCCTATCTCGTTTCTGAATCCGGGCCACGGTCGACTGTATGCTTACCTGTCCCAGGTAAACCCGCGCATACTCGATAAGAGTTTGACGCATGCGTGGTATATATATATACACACACAAGTTAAGCGTGCGGTGTAGCAAGATGGCGGTTCTTTTGAATGGCCGCCTGTATACACGGCTTTGCAAGAAAAGCTTGCCGGGAATCCCGTCAGGAAAAACAATGTTTTTTTCCTGATGGGATTCCCGGCCGTGTGTACAGGGCCTTAGTGTAGGTCTCCTCCTCTGTCAGACAGGACTGCGCTGTGGGGCGGAGCAGTGTGATTCTCAGGAATGGATTAAAGCGGGGGTTCTCCCTAAAAAAAAATTTTTTTTCTAGTGATTGACGGCCGGCTATGGCACGTCACGCTTCACGGAAACAGCCGAAATAGGCGTTTGCCCTTCACGGCGCCTGCGCAGTCAGCTCCGATGTCTGTGCGCAGGCGCCGTATAGCGCCGGGAAGAGCCGAGACCTACTCTGGCTATCTTCGGGGAGCGTGACGCGCCATAGCCGGCCGTCAATCATCTTCCCTCTGGATAGGAACGCCCATTCCCCGCGGGGAGTCGGAATCTTCACTGTGTGATTAAACTGTGAGTACGGGGCAAAAAAATAAAATAAAGGCATACTGTAGCTCGCGCTACTATGCTGAATGACATGGTAGAATGTTGTTACTGAGGGTGAACCACCGCTTTAAGGATGACCTATTGTTAATACATTGCAGACTGGAACATCATGGATCCATAACAGAAATGTCCATCCACACTGACGGTCCCATATGGGAAGAGCGCAAAGACACCAACCCAAGATAGTGGGGCAGATTCAGGTAGATCAGCGGATCTTTAGATCCGCTGGATCTAAGTATTTTACGATCCGCCGGTGCAATTTAGCGAGGCTAGTGCATGATTCAGCAAGCACTTACCTCGCAAACTGCACCGTTGGATCGTAACTCCCCCCGGCGGAATGCAAATTCCGCGGCTAGGGGGAGTGTACAATTTAAATCAGGCGCGTTCCCGCGCCGATTTAACTGCGCATGCGCCGCCGCGAAAAAGTCCAGTGCGCATGCTCCAAATGACGTCGCTAGGACGTCATTGTTTGCGGCGGGTACGTCGATTGCGGCCATCGGGATTCCTGATCGCGTTACGCAAACGACGTAAAAAATTTAAAACTCGGCGCGGGAACGTCGGCCATACTTAACATTAGCTACCCCTCATATAGCAGGAGTAGCTATCCGCCGGAAAAACCCGAACGCAAACGACGTAGAAAACGAGCGACGGGCGGGCGTACGAACGTGAATCGGCGGTTTTCCTCATTTGCATATGCGACGGGTAAAAAAAAGCGACGACACCTAGCGGCCGGCGGGAGTTTACAGCCTAAGATTCGACTGGTGTAAGTCACTTACACCAGTCGGAACTAAGGGAGATCTATGCGGAACTGATACTTATGAATCAGTCGCATAGCTCCGACGGTGGGATCTCACAGATCCGACCGTCGGGTCTCACAGATACGACGGCGGATCAGGAGATCCGCCGTCGTATCTATTGATGAATCTGGCCCAGTGACATAAAAACAGCGTACCCTTTCCAATGCCGCCCCCTGAAATGATCACATCTTCTAACCCAGCCAATCAGAAGTCGGGGCAGTTCATACATGGGCCTAAGAAGCTCCACCAGATCACCTGCACATGTATAGACTTCCTATAGACTTCCTATGGAATTAAATTCAACTGGAAAATAGCATCACAAGCGGAGAATGTGATTGCTGGAGGGGAGGAATTCCTCCTTCTGTTATTACTGCACAAGGAAATTACATAAGTGCCCCGGGCCTTTTAATGACACTTTTGGTTTTCATGTAAAAGTCTTTATGTTTTGCTAAGAAATTAAGGCAGAGGCCCTAGAGAATAAATTAGTGGGTGTTGCAATTTTGTTTATGTCAAATGGTATTTGTGAAGCGTTTTTTCAAATAAAACTTTTTGGAATTTTAATGCAAAAAAAAAAAAACACAGTTCAAACCACAATTTTTTTGTAAAATATAAATGATGATGTAATGCAGAATAAAAAGCTACCTAATATGTAAAACGTATGCCCTGTACACACGATCGTTTTCATCGGACGAACCGATCGTGTGTGGGCCCCATCAGTTTTTTTTCCCCCCCATCAGTGAAAAAAAAATAGAACCTGTTTTAAATTTTTCGTATGGTTAAAAAACCGATAAAAAAAAAGATCATCTGTGGGGAAATCCATCGGTCAAAAATCCACGCGTGCTCAGAATCAAGTCGACGCATGCTCGGAAGCGTTGAACTTAATTTTTCTCTGCACGTCGTTGTGTTTTACGTCACCGCGTTGGACATGGTCGGATTTTTAACCGATGGTGTGTAGGCGCGACTGATGAAAGTCAGCTTCATCGGATATCTGATGAAAAAATCCATCGGTTAGTTTTCTTTAAACGAAACGATCGTGTGTACCGGGCATTAAAAATTGTGCAACAGCGACAAATGACGCAATTGTAAAACCTCACCTTATAAAACAACCCATTCCGTTTAACTGCTCGCTGACCAGCCGCCGTCTAGATACTTTCAAAATTGTCAGCCTTTTTTTGTTTATAGTGCAAAGAAATAAAAACCGCAAAGGTGATCAAATACCACCAAAAGAGTTCTATCTGTGGGAAAAAAAGGACGTCAATTTTGTTTGGGTACAGCGTCGCACATCCGCGCAATTGTCAGTTAAAATGACGCCGTACCGTATCGCAAAAAAAATGGCCTGGTCATTAAATGCTTAAAATAGAAATTAAAAGCAAAACATTTGTGTGTATGTATATATATTTATATATACATACACACAGTATTACCAGAAGTATTGGGACACCTCCCTTTACACACACATGAATTTTAATGACATCCCAGTCTACGGCCGGGTTCACACTAGTCCGACAAACTCTCCGACATTGGGAGCTCGTGTCGCATGACGTGTGAAAATCAATGGCCCGGATTCAAGAAGCAATTGCGCCTGTGTAACCATAGTTACACAGCGCAATTGCTTACTTGCCCCGGCGTAACGAATGCTCCTGATTCAGGAACCTCGTTACGCCGACTGCAGCCTAAGATATGCGCGGCATAAGGCTCTTATGCCCGCATATCTTAGGCTGCATTCTTGCGATGGCCGCTAGGTGGCATTCTCGTTGTGCTCAGCGTATAGTATGCAAATTGCATACTAACGCCAATTCACAACGTTACGCGAGCCCTGCGTACGCAGTTTACGTCGTTTCCGTAGGGCGTTTTTCGCGTAAGGCTGCCCCTGCTATTAGCAGGGGCAGCCAATCTTATGTATACCCGTCGTTCCCGCGTCGCGAAATTTCAAATTTACGTAGTTTGCGTAAGTGATTTGTGAATGGCGCTGGACGTCATTCACGTTCACTTTGAAGCAAATGACGTCCTTGCGACGTCATTTGCCGCAATGCACGTCGGGAAAGTTTCCCGACTGAGCATGCGCTCTACGATCGGCGCGGGAACGCGCCTAATTTAAATGATTCCCGCCCCCTACGGGATCATTTAAATTGCGTGCGCTTACGCCGGGCATTTTGCCGGCGCGGCCACGCAATTTACGGAGCTACTGCTCCGTGAATCAAGGGCAGCATAGTAAATTTGCGGGGGCGCAGGGCAAAAACGTTGCCCTGCGCCTCCGTAAAAAAAGCGCAATTGTACCTGAATCTAGCCCAATGTTTCCCTATGAGAGCCGTCCTAACTGGTCCTTAGTTCCAGTGAAGGGAACTCTTAAGGCGTCAGCATACCAAAACATTTTGGACAATTTCATGTTCCCAACTTTGTGGGAAGAGTTTGGGGACGGCCCCTTCCTGTTCCAACATGACTGCGCACCAGTGCACAAAGCAAGGTCCATAAAGACATGGATGAGTGAGTTTGGGGTGGAGGAACTTGACTGGCCTGCACGGAGTCCTGACCTCAACCTGATAGAACACCTTTGGGATAAATTAGAGCGGAGACTGAGAGCCAGGCCTTCTCTTCCAACATCAGTGCCTGACCTCACAAATGCTCTTCTGGAAGAATGGTGAAACATTCCCATAGACACCCTCCTAAACCTTGTGGACGGCCTTCCCAGAAGAGTTGAAGCTGTTATAGATGCAAAGGGCGGGGCCAACTCAATATTGAACCCTACAGACTAAGACTGGGATGCCATTAAAGTTCCTGTGCGTGTAAAGGCGGGTGTCCCAATACTTTTAGTAATAATGTATGTATGTATGTATGTATATATATATATATATATATATATATATATATATATATATATATATATATATACACACACACACACACAATATAAAATTATAAATGCCTTTTTTTCCCTTTTTTTAGTGATCATAATTCCCCCTGTTCTCAGCTGCATAAGAGCTGGGGGGAGGAGGAACAGCACCACACTGAACTTCCCAGTGAATGGCTGTGCTAGGGGGGGTGTCAGGACAAGTGTGATCATTGGACTAGAGTACAGTCTGTACACACGGCCGGGAAAAAAATGTTGGTTATCCTGAGGGGATTCCTAGCAAGCTTGCCGTGCATACAGACGCCGTTCTTTTGAATGGCAAAAACACGGTGACGTCATCGACTACGACGAGCCAGCGCTCGTCACATTCTATGCAGTCGCCGCCATCTTGCTACACCCTACACCAGCCCTCAAAATTGCACTCGCCTCCTCGCATTTGGCGAGGGAATTTATGTGCAGTGCGAGTGAGGAGCAGGGCTGGACCAGTCTGACAGCTTCCTGACTGAAGCAGTGCAGTTTTATTTTTATTTTTTAAAGGACATCAGAGCGGCCAGATGGGGATTCCCTGATCGATACCGCAATCCCCCCCCCTCCAGGGGTGCGGGGGGGCGTGCCGCTCCAGGTGCCACACACTGGGGGGTGTCAGGCCGGCTCCCCCCCCTTCCTCCGCAAATTAAAAAAGACAGCGCCACCGCGGGTTTAACATTGCGCCGATGATAGACTACGTAATGTAATGGAGAGCCCGATCGGAGCAGGTAGTGGCTTTGCGGGGGGGGGGGGGGGGTGGTTGCGAGCTGCACCCGAGCCAGTCGGCACATCTGAGACTGGCGCAACGATCCCCTTCTCTCACGTCTCAGTCTCGGGCAGCGGCTGTCAGCAGAGAAGCCGCCTCCCCCGCTCCTCCTTTATGTCTATACAGTGCTCTGCATGCAGGAGGAGGGGGAGGCGGATTCTCTGCTCGGCTGACAGCCGCTGCCCGAGACTGATCAGAGCCGTGAGAGAAGGGGATTGTTGCGCCAGTCACAGATGTGCCGACTCGCAACCCCCCCCCCCCCCACCGCCTCCGCCAATCCACTACCTCTGGCTCTCTGTCTGCGGTGTGTGTTCTGAGCCAGGTACAATATAGGTCTGAATGGGAGGGGGGGTCTGTATTGTAGGAAGGGGGGTCTCGGGTCTGTATTGTAGGAAGGGGGGTCTGTATGGTAGGAAGGAGGGGGGGTCTGTATGGTAGGAAGGGGGGTCTGTATTGTAGGAAGGGGGGTCTGTATGGTAGGAAGGGGGGGTCTGTATTGTAGGAAGGGGGGGTCTGTATTGTAGGAAGGGGGGGTCTGTATTGTAGGAAGGGGGGTCTGTATTGTAGGAAGGGGGGGTCTGTATTGTAGGAAGGGGGGGTCTTCACCGTAGCGGGGGTCTGTACTGTAGCGGGGGTCTGTACTGTAGAGGGGGTCTGTATGGTAGGAAGGGGGGTCTGTATGGTAGGAAGGGGGGTATGTATTGTAGGGGGGTCTTCACCGTAGCGGGGGTCTGTACTGTAGCGGGGGTCTGTACTGTAGCGGGGGTCTGTACTGTAGCGGGGGCCTGTACTGTAGAGGGGGTCTTCACTGCAGGTGGGCCTGCACTGTAGAGGGGGCCTGCACTGTAGGGGGGTCTGTGTAACATGTAGGGGGCCCAGAACTGTTAAGGGGGGTGTCTGTGTAACATACAGGCATCTAGAGGTGCAGGGTGCCATGTAATGTAAAGGGTCCAGAGGTGCAAGGGCTGTGTAATGTAAAGGGGTGCAGGGTGCAGTGTAATGTAAAGGGGTCCATAGGTGCAGGGGGCTGTGTAATGTAAAGGGGTCCAGGGGTGCAGGGTGCAGTGTAATGTAAATGGGTCCAGATTTACAAGGGCTGTGTAATGTAAAGGGGTCCAGAAGTACAGGGTGCAGTGTAATGTAAAGGGGTCCAGAGGTGCAGGGTGCTGTGTAATGTAAAGGGGTCCAGAGGTGCAGGGTGCTGTGTAATGTAAAGGGTCCAGGGGTACAAGGGCTTTGTAATGTAAAGGGGTCCAGAGGTGCAGGGTGCAATGTAATGTAAAGGGGTCCAGAGTTGCAGGGTGCTGTGTAATGTAAAGGGGTCCATAGGTACAAGGGCTGTGTAATGTAAAGGGGTCCAAAGGTACAAGGGCTGTGTAATGTAAAGGGGTCCAGAGGTACAAGGGCTGTGTAATGTAAAGGGGTCCAGAGTTGCAGGGTGCTGTGTAATGTAAATGGGTCCAGAGTTGCAGGGTGCTGTGTAATGTAAATGGGTCCAGAGTTGCAGGGTGCTGTGTAATGTAAAGGGGTCCATAGGTACAAGGGCTGTGTAATGTAAAGGGGTCCAAAGGTACAAGGGCTGTGTAATGTAAAGGGGTCCAGAGGTACAAGGGCTGTGTAATGTAAAGGGGTCCAGAGGTACAAGGGCTGTGTAATGTAAAGGGGTCCAGAGTTGCAGGGTGCTGTGTAATGTAAATGGGTCCAGAGTTGCAGGGTGCTGTGTAATGTAAAGGGGTCCAGAGGTACAAGGGCTGTGTAATGTAAAGGGGTCCAGAGGTGCAGGATGTAGTTTAATGTAAAGGGGTCCAGAGGTACAAGGGCTGTGTAATGTAATATTGTTGTTAATATTTATTTTTGTAACTTCATTCTGCATAAAACATTTAAAAATGTAATTTCATGAGATCGTTTATGAGGGTGTGTTTAGGGGCAGACTTAGGGGCGGGGCAGGGGAGGGGTTGGGTGGGGCAACTGGTGGCGAGTAACTTCAAGGCCTGGCTAGTGGCTCGTGACTTCAAATTTTGAGCCCTGCCCTACACTACCCTTGTATGCTACCCCGCAGGCGTCAAAGTCTCATCGAGCATGCGCGGGTTTACCTGGGGACAGGTAAGCATACTGACGTATGGTTTTCTCGGGAGGAAACACTCAGCCGAGCAGGTTCTCTATTTTTCTCGCCAGTTTCCTCGACGAGAAAGCATACACACGCATGGTTTTCACTGCAAAAAGCTCCCCCAGCAACTTTCTTGTCGAGAAAACCGTTCGTGTGTACGAGGCTTGAGTCCGAGTATAGCTAGAGAACTGACCACCCTGAGCTCTCAGGCCTAGTGTTGTCAGTTTTTTATTAGGGAAGCAAAGGGACTGGCAGGAACACCAGGGATGGTCACACAAAGGAAGAAATACAAAGAGAACAGGAGACTTCTTCATACAAGTACATGGTACAGCCAGGGCAGCCATCACAAATTTATTTTGGGGCCCCTTACACAGCTTTAGGCAGGGCCCCCCTGGAGCAGAGAACCAGGGGGGGGTGACAAAAAACGGGGGGGGGGGGGGGGGGGTGCCAGCTGGGCCTGTTCCACACGATCGGATTTTTTTATCAGATATCCGATAGAGCTGACTTTCATCAGTCGCGCCTACACACCATCGGTTAAAAATCCGATCGAGTCCAACGCGGTGACGTAAAACACAACGACGTGCTGAGAAAAATTAAGTTCAATGCTTCCGAGCATGCATCGACTTGATTCTGAGCATGCGTGGATTTTTAAACGATGGACGTGCCCACAGACGATCGTTTTTTTTCTATCGTTTTTTTAACCATCAGATAATTTTAAAACAAGTTCCTAGTTTTTTAACCAATGGATAAAAAAACGATTCGGAGCCGGGGCCCACACACGATCGGTTAGTCTGATGAAAACGGTCCATCAGACAAACCGATTGTGTGTACGCGGCATAAGGGGCACTGGGGACCATCAGGCCCCTTACAGGTGTAATGCAAAAAATAAATAAATTAATAAAAAAAACGGGAGGGGGGGCAGCTGGGCCTGTAAGGGGCCCTGGGGACCATCAGGCCCCTTACAGGTGTAATGCAAAGAAAGAAAAATGGGAGGGGGGCCAGTCGGGCTCCTTGGGGACCATTGGGCCCCTAACAGGTGTAATGCCTGTACCCCCCTGATGGCGGTCCTGCCATGGGGACCATCGGGCCCCTTACAGGTGTAATACGAAGAAAGAAAAATGGGAGGGGGGCCAGCCGGGCTCCTTGGGGACCATTGGGCCCCTTACAGGTGTAATGCCTGTACCCCCCTGATGGCGGTCCTGCCATGGGGACCATCGGGCCCCTTACAGGTGTAATACGAAGAAAGAAAAATGGGAGGGGGGCCAGCCGGGCTCCTTGGGGACCATTGGGCCCCTTACAGGTGTAATGCCTGTACCCCCCTGATGGCGGTCCTGCCATGGGGACCATCAGGCCCCTTACAGGTGTAATTCCTGTACCCCCGTGATGGCGGTCCTGCCATGGGGACAATCAGGCCCCTTACAGGTCTAATTCCTGTACCTCCATGATGGCGGTCCTGCCATGGGGACCATTGGGCCCCTTACAGGTGTAATTCCTGTACCCCCCTGATGGCGGTCCTGCCATGGGGACAATCAGGCCCCTTACAGATGTAATTCCTGTACCCCCATGATGGCGGTCCTGCCATGGGGACAATCAGGCCCCTTACAGGTCTAATTCCTGTACCCCCGTGATGGCGGTCCTGCCATGGGGACAATCAGGCCCCTTACAGGTCTAATTCCTGTACCCCCGTGATGGCGGTCCTGCCATGGGGACAATCGGGCCCCTTACAGGTGTAATTCCTGTACCCCCGTGATGGCGGTCCTGCCATGGGGACAATCAGGCCCCTTACAGGTGTAATTCCTGTACCCCCGTGATGGCGGTCCTGCCATGGGGACCATCGGACCCCTATACAGGTGTAATGCAAAAAAAAAAAAAACGGGAGGGGGGCCAGCCGGGCCCCTGGGGACCATTGGACCCCTTACAGGTGTAATGCCTCTACCCCCCTGATGGCGGCCCTGGGTACAGCAGCCACATATCTGGAATATGAAATGTTGGGGTACCAAACGTTTTAACCAAAGAGTCAGAATAGAAGCTTCTATTGCTTTAAGACGGATCCCCAATACTCTGCAGAGCTGAATCATGAGTCCCCACCCCCGTTTATTTGTAACATTTGATACCAAGTAAAAAAGATACAAAACATCAATAAAAAACTAAAATCTGTCACCAAAGAAAAACGTTCACTTAAAAAATAATTTTCCTTTTAAACAAAGAATCCCATAAAACGAACCGCACACCAAACGTCACAATTGATGGAATAGATAGGAATGGTGGGAAGCTGTACCAAGAGAAATACATCCATCGCTCGCACCTTCCTGGAATGCGGATTGCCTGGCTGTCTCTGGCTTTGGTTTCTTTGGTCCGTCGCTCAGGAAGTATTGGAGCCGTTCGGTCGATATGACAGCCAGGCAGGCAGCATTTTTAAGAAGGAGAGGTGAGGTCATTAATGAGAGCCTCCAATATTCTTCCGTACATCTTGGGGACCTGATAACCTGACATCTTATCCTTGTCCAGTCCCATCACTATTCATGTATAGACCACAACCATCACCTTCTCTCTCTGACAATGTATTGTTATGTCTTTTTAATAAAAAACTGTATCCACAAGAGGGACAGAGGGATCCGATCCAGAAGAGGGACAGAGGGGATCAAATTCAGAAGAGAAACAGAGGGGATCAAATTCAGAAGAGGGGCAGAGGGGATCAAATGCAGAAGAGGGACAAAAAGGATCAAGTCCAGAAAAGGGACAGATGGGATCAGATCCAGAAGGGGACAGATGGGATCAATTCCAGAAGAGGGACAAAAGAGATCAGATCCAGAAGAGGGACAGAGGGGATGAGATGCAGAAGAGGGACAGAGGGGATCAGATCCAGAAGAGGGACAGAGGGGATCAGATCCAGAAGAGGGACAGAGGGGATCAGATCCAGAAGAGTGGCGGTAGAGATCAGATCCAGAAGAGGGACAAGGGGGATTGGGTACAAAAGTGGAACAGAAAGGATTGGATCCAGAAGAGGGTCAGAGGAGATCAGATCTTGTAG
This sequence comes from Rana temporaria, assembly GCF_905171775.1. Classification (NCBI taxonomy): domain Eukaryota; kingdom Metazoa; phylum Chordata; class Amphibia; order Anura; family Ranidae; genus Rana; species Rana temporaria. The sequence goes on from NC_053490.1 coordinate 17,963,514, forward strand.
AGGGACAGAGGGGATCAAATTCAGAAGAGGGACAGAGGGGATCCGATCCAGAAGAGGGACAGAGGGGATCAAATCCAGAAGAGAGACAGAGGGGTTCTGGTCTAGAAGATGGACAGGCAGCCCCATGAAGTTGAACCCTTACCAGTGTCTGTAGCGGTCCCGGGCACAGTCCTGGTCGGTGTGGTCAGATGGGACAATCCTGAGCTCAGACAATCCTGGGACTCACATGATATGATAATGCATATGAGAATAAAGTGCCGCAAGGCCAGCAGGGTTTTTGGTCCCCGAGAGGTGACCTCAGTCGCACTGTCACATAACGCAGCTTCTGCCAAAAAGTGACAATGAGCAGAATTTTGTATTTATTTTTTGTTTCCCATTTATTCTGCTGACTCTTTTCATCTCTCGGAAACAGAGGAATTACCGAGTGACGTTCCTTCCTCTGCTGCCCACAACAATCGACAGTCTACTGTACACTTAAAGGGGAACTCTAACCAAAGTCTGAGGGAGCATTAGGACCCCTTCCAGGAATGGGGGGGGGGGCCATGGTGACCCATGTGATCGAAACCCCTACAAGTGTTTTCCAACAAAATTCGGGACACCACAGGATTCAAATGGCAGACAGAATTGATACTTTGGCCCAGATTCTGAAAGGGCTTACGACGGCGCAACGCAATGTACGCCGTCGTAAGTCCTAATCTGGGCCGTCCTATCTACTGTATGCGACTGATTCTTAGAATCAGTTACGCATAGATAACCATTAGATCCGACAGGCGTAAGGTTCTTACGCTGTCGGATCTTAAATGCATTTTTTTTTTCGCCGCTAGGTGTCGCCTCCGTCGTTTTTCCCGTCGAGTATGCAAATTAGCAAAATATGCGAATTCCCGAAACGTACGAGCGGTCGACGCAGTGAAGTTACGACGTTTACGTTAGATTTGCGACGCGTAAAGTTGCCCCTGCTATATGAGGGGCAACCAATGTTAAGTATGGCCGTCGTTCCCGCGTCGAAATTAAAAAATTTACATCGTTTGTGTAAGTCGTCCGTGAATGGGGCTGGACGCCATTTACGTTCACATTGAAACCAATGACGTCCTTGCGACTTCATTCAGCGCAATGCACGTCGGGAAATTTTAGGGACGGCGCATGCGCAGTACGTTCGGCGCGGGAACGCGCCTAATTTAAATGCTCTACGCCCCCTACCCGGCTCATTTGAATTAGGCGGGCTTGCGCCGGGGGATTTACGCTACGCCGCCGCAACTTTACAGGCAAGTTCTTTGTGAATAAAGCACTTGCCTGTAAAACTTGCAGCGGCGTAACGTAAATGACATACGTTACGCCGCCGCAGTTTTACGCCCATCTACGAGAATCTGGGCCTTTTTGTATGTAGATTAGTGCTACTTATAGAAAATAATAATTAGCGAAACTGGGGATTTATTTTTTTTGCTCATTTGCCATTAAAATAATAATAAAAAAATAAAAATAAAAAAATCGGTAATTCTTGGAAATAAAGTTCTATCGACACAAAGTTGTATTTGTCCCGCAAACAACTCATATGTGTTAGTTTTGGCATTTATGCCCCGTACACACGGTCATTTTTTGTGATGAAATAAACCAACGTTTTAAAAAACGTCATTTAAAATGACCGTGTGTGGGCAAAACGTTTGTTTTTTGTCTTCTGAAAAACGTCCAAAAAAAAATTCGAACATGCTTAAATTTTTTATGTCGTTTTTCAAAATGTCGTTTTTTTTGTCATTTAAAATGATAGTGTGTGGGTAAAACGACGTTTAAAACAACGTTTTTAAACCCGCGCATGCTCAGAAGCAAGTTATGAAGCGGGCTTGAATGGAACAGAGTGCCGTCGTACGTGCTGAACGTAACCGCGCTTTGCTAGAGCATTTTGAAAAAACGATGGTGTGTAGGCAACGTCGTTTTTTAAAATGAAGTTTGAAAAACGTCGTTTTTTTTTCATGAGAAAAAACGAAGTGTTTTTACAAGACAAAAAACGACCGTGTGTACGGGGCATAAGAGTTTTTAGCGAAGTGGCGCCATCTTGGCGAAATTCATTGGAGTGGGGGAGGGAAAATGAAAGTGTAACGAACTACAAAACTTTTTTTATTTTGGATAGAGTGGAGAGGGATTAGAATCCCTGCTGCTTTTGTTATACATTTTTCCCCGCACTGTGATATCCCGATATACCCGCACTGTGATATCCCGATATACCCGCACTGTGATATCCATATATACCCGCACTGTGATATCCCGATATACCCGCACTGTGATATCCCGATATACCCGCACTGTGATATCCATATATACCCGCACTGTGATATCCCGATATACCCGCACTGTGATATCCCGATATACCCGCACTGTGATATCCCGATATACCCGCACTGTGATATCCATATATACCCGCACTGTGATATCCCGATATACCCGCACTGTGATATCCTGATATACCCGCACTGTGATATCCCGATATACCCGCACTGTGATATCCCGATATACCCGCACTGTGATATCCCGATATACCCGCACTGTGATATCCATATATACCCGCACTGTGATATCCCGATATACCCGCACTGTGATATCCCGATATACCCTCACTGTGATATCCCGATATACCCTCACTGTGATATCCCGATATACCCGCACTGTGATATCCCGATATACCCGCACTGTGATATCCTGATATACCCGCACTGTGATATCCCGATATACCCGCACTGTGATATCCCGATATACCCGCACTGTGATATCCTGATATACCCGCACTGTGATATCCCGATATACCCGCACTGTGATATCCCCATATACCCGCACTGTGATATCCCCATATACCCGCACTGTGATATCCCGATATACCCGCACTGTGATATCCCGATATACCCGCACTGTGATATCCCCATATACCCGCACTGTGATATCCATATATACCCACACTGTGATATCCCAATATACCCGCACTGTGATATCCATATATACCCGCACTGTGATATCCCGATATACCCGCACTGTGATATCCCGATATACCCACACTGTGATATCCTGATATACCCGCACTGTGATATCCATATATACCCACACTGTGATATCCATATATACCCGCACTGTGATATCCCGATATACCCACACTGTGATATCCCCATATACCTGCACTGTGATATCCCGATATACCCGCACTGTGATATCCCGATATACCCGCACTGTGATATCCCGATATACCCACACTGTGATATCCATATATACTGTACCCGCACTGTGATATCCCGATATACCCGCACTGTGATATCCCGATATACCCGCACTGTGATATCCCGATATACCCGCACTGTGATATCCCAATATACCCGCACTGTGATATCCCCATATACCTGCACTGTGATATCCCGATATACCCGCACTGTGATATCCCGATATACCCGCACTGTGATATCCCGATATACCCGCACTGTGATATCACGATATACCCGCACTGTGATATCCCGATATACCCACACTGTGATATCCTGATATACCCGCACTCTGATATCCATATATACCCGCACTGTGATATCCATATATACCCGCACTGTGATATCCATATATACCCGCACGTCCAGTTCACTCGCTATACGTGTCCAGATCACTCGCTATACACGTCCAGATCACTTACTATACACGTGCAGGTCACTCACTATACACGTCCAGATCACTCACTATACACGTCCAGATCACTCACTATACACGTCCAGATCACTCACTATACACGTCCAGATCACTCACTATACACGTCCAGATCACTTACTATACACGTGCAGGTCACTCACTATACACGTCCAGATCACTAACTATACACGTCCAGATCACTCACTATACACGTCCAGATCACTCACTATACACGTGCAGGTCACTCACTATACACGTCCAGATCACTCGCTATACACGTCCAGATCACTCACTATACACGTCCAGATCACTCGCTATACACGTCCAGATCACTCACTATACACGACCAGATCACTCGCTATACACGACCAGATCACTCGCTATACACGTCCAGATCACTTACTATACACGCCCAGATCACTCGCTATACACGACCAGATCACTCGCTATACACGTCCAGATCCCTCACTATACACGTCCAGATCACTCACTATACACGTCCAGATCACTCGCTATACACGACCAGATCCCTCACTATACACATCCAGATCACTCGCTATACACGTCCAGATCCCTCACTATACACGTGCAGGTCATTCACTATACACGTGCAGATCATACCCCCATTACGATATCCTGAAGTTTCTGAGATCTCTTTTCTCTGGTAAATTGTTACGTTTTCATAACCTTTTCTTCCTCCTTGTTGTGCTCTGATCTCCTTTCCTGTTACTGAAAATATGTTTTTGTTGGAAGTTCAGGCAAGCGCTGAGATTTTCCCGGCATCTCTGATAAGGGTGGAGCCTCCACCTCCCCCGGGTGATGTTCTCTTATGTTTCTCTTTGAACATCGTCCAGATACCTCCCACATTTTAAAGTAAGTCCAGCTAGTGCCAGGCATCATGGGGGGGGGGGGGGGGTTCGGCTCACTTGCTAGTTGCTGCCTGGTTCACCAATGCCCATCAATGCAGCCGGATCAGTGCCCATCAATGCAGCCTCACCAATCCTCATCAATGCAGCCTCACCAATCCTCTTCAATGCAGCCTCGCCAATCCTCTTCATTGCAGCCTCACCAATCCTCTTCAATGCAGCCTGATCAGTGCCCATCAGTGCAGCCCCACCAATACCCATCAATGCAGCCTCACTAGTGCCCATCAATGCAGCCTCACCAGTGCCCATCAGCTCAGCCTCACCAGTGCCCATAAATGCAGCCTGATCAGTGCAGACTGATCAGTGCCCATCAGCTCAGCCCCACCGGTGTCCATCAATGCGGCGTCACCAATGCCCATCAATACAGCCTTACCAGTGCCCGTCAATGCAGCCTCATCAGTGCCCATCAAAGCAGCCTCATCAGTGCCCATCAAAGCAGCCTTACCTGTGCCCATCAATGCAGCCTGATCAATGCCCATCAGCTCAGGCTCACCAGTGTCCATCAAAGTAGCCTTGCCAGTGCACATTAATCCAGCCTGAATAATGCCTATCAGCTCAGCCTTACCTGTGCCTATCAGCTCAGTCTTACCTGTGTCCATCAATGCAGCCTGATCAGTTCCCATCAAGGCAGCCCTGCCAGTGCCCATCAGCACAACCTTGCCAGTGCATAGGGAGAGGAGAGCCGCCAGTTTACACAGAGCGGGGGATCTCCTGCTTACCCGACGCGGCCGCAGTGTCACACCAAGTCCTGGCTACTATGATTAATGTTACACGTCCTGGCATTGGACCAGTGTAACGTCCATCATAGGAGCCGGTCCAAGAGGCGGGACTTCACAACGCCGGGTAAGCGGGAGATCCCTGCTCTGTATTCCTGCGGCGTTTGCCCCCCCATCCCTTCAGAGAAGGCCCATGCACCCCCAGGACCGGCCCTCTAAAGCAGCTGCAGGGCAAGCGGCCAACCAGGAAATCTCCTGCCATCTCGGTAGGCCAGTCTGGCCCTACATACCCCCGAGTTCCCATCCAACCCCAGGCCTTGGGACTCAGGAAAAACTATATATATATACCGTATTTATCGGCGTATACCGCGCACTTTTTTGCCCTGAAAATCAGGGCAAAATCGTGGGTGTGCGGTATACGCCGATACCCGCTTTCCCGAGTTTGAACACTGCGCCGGCATATACCGAGCGCAGTACACTCGTGTATAGTCGGGCAGGCTCGGCCCCTCTCGCGCTCACGTCCTGGACGCCCAGGACGTGAGCGCGAGAGTAGCCGAGCCTGCCTGACAATACACGAGTGTACTGCGCTCGGTATATGCCGGCGTAGGGTTTCAAACTCGGCACGGGAAAGCGGGGATCGAGCGGCAGGGGTGAGGACACTGCAGCCTAAGGACGCCGGACCCGACGAAGAGGACGCCGAACCCGACGAAGAGGACACCCGAAGCCGCAGACGGACCCGACGAGGCCGCCGATGGATGCCGCGCAAGACGCCAAAACTGTAAGTAGTAAAATGTAATAAAATGTTTTTTTTACAGGAATGTCGGGTCCACTTTAGGGGTGCGCGCTATACGCCGGAGCGCGCAATACCCCGATAAATACGGTAAGTGCGCTAAATCCTATTCCACCCTTATGAGGTAGTAATATGGGCACTTCCGCTAAGAAGTATCACATGTGCACATACAGTGTAAAATTAATATAAATCGTACGATTTATCATGAATGACCGATGAAAAAATTAGTGAATAAATAAATTAATAAATCACAAGTGTAGAAACAGAACATAAATATAAATCACACAGTGAAAAAATTAATCAACTCTAAATGACCATGTATGGTAAAAGTCCAAAGCAATAAAAAATGTACATTGAAAAGGACCAGCCTTAAGCCTGTTGCACCGGCCTGACGCAAACAGGCAAACCCGTCCATGTGGAGATCGAGCAGATGAGGGTGATGACGTCAGCATGCCGCTCGTTCTGCCCTACGCGTTTCGTGGTAGGTCACGTCGTCTCGGGGGACGGGCGGCGTACTGCGTCATCCCCCCATATAGGAAAAACAATTACAACCAAGCCTCGTTGGGACTCAGGACTAATAATTTTGAATTAGCAATATGAAACCCGGGGCTTTTTGGGAACCCACTCGGGGCTATAGTCCTGGTCAGCCCCTCCCGACACCACTGGGAGAAGGGGAACACTACTATACATGTCCAGATGACTATCTATACACATCCAGATCACTCGCTATACACATCCAGATCACTCGCTATACACATCCAGATCACTCGCTATACACGTCCAGATCACTCGCTATACACGTCCAGATCACTCGCTATACACGTCCAGATCACTCGCTATACACGTCCAGATCACTCACTATACACGTCCAGATCACTCACTATACAAGTGCAGGTCACTCACTATACACGTGCAGGTCACTCACTATACACGTGCAGGTCACTCACTATACACGTGCAGATCACTCACTATACACGTCCAGATCACTCACTATACACGTCCAGATCACTCACTATACACGTCCAGATCACTCACTATACACGTCCAGATCACTCACTATACACGTGCAGGTCACTCACTATACACGTGCAGATAACTCACTATACACGTGCAGATCACTCACTATACACGTGCAGATCACTCACTATACACGTCCAGATCACTCACTATACACGTCCAGATCACTCACTATACAAGTGCAGGTCACTCACTATACACGTGCAGGTCACTCACTATACACGTCCAGATCACTCACTATACACGTCCAGATCACTCACTATACACGTCCAGATCACTCACTATACACGTCCAGATCACTCACTATACACATCCAGATCACTCACTATACACGTCCAGATCACTCACTATACACGTGCTGGTCACTTACTATACACGTCCAGATCACTCACTATACACGTCCAGATCACTCGCTATACACGTGCTGGTCACTTACTATACACGTCCAGATCACTCACTATACACGTCCAGATCACTCGCTATACACAACCAGATCACTCACTATACACGTCCAGATCACTCACTATACACGTGCTGGTCACTTACTATACACGTCCAGATCACTCACTATACACGTCCAGATCACTCGCTATACACGTGCTGGTCACTTACTATACACGTCCAGATCACTCACTATACACATCCAGATCACTCACTATACACGTCCAGATCACTCACTATACACGTCCAGATCACTCGCTATACACGTCCAGATCACTCACTATACACGTTCAGATCACTCACTATACACGTCCAGATCACTCACTATACACGTCCAGATCACTCACTATACACGTGCAGATCACTCACTATACACGTGCAGATCACTTAATATACACGTCCAGATCACTCACTATACACGTCCAGATCACTAACTATACAAGTGCAGGTCACTCACTATACACGTGCAGATCGCTCAATATACACGTGCAGATCACTCACTATACACGTGCAGATCACTCACTATACACGACCAGATCCCTCACTATACACGTGCAGATCGCTCACTATACACGTCCAGATCACTCACTATACACGTCCAGATCAATCACTATACACGCCCAGATCCCTCACTATACACGTCCAGATCACTCACTATACACGTCCAGATCACTCACTATACACGTCCAGATCACTCGCTATACACGTGCAGATCACTCACTATACACGTGCAGATCACTCACTATACACGTCCAGATCACTCACTATACACGTGCAGATCACTCACTATACACGTCCAGATCACTCACTATACACGTCCAGATCACTCGCTATACACGTCCAGATCACTCGCTATACACGTCCAGATCACTCGCTATACACGTCCAGATCACTCACTATACACGTCCAGATCACTAACTATACAAGTGCAGGTCACTCACTATACACGTGCAGATCGCTCAATATACACGTGCAGATCACTCACTATACACGTGCAGATCACTCACTATACACGACCAGATCCCTCACTATACACGTGCAGATCGCTCACTATACACGTCCAGATCACTCACTATACACGTCCAGATCAATCACTATACACGCCCAGATCCCTCACTATACACGTCCAGATCACTCACTATACACGTCCAGATCACTCACTATACACGTCCAGATCACTCGCTATACACGTGCAGATCACTCACTATACACGTGCAGATCACTCACTATACACGTCCAGATCACTCACTATACACGTGCAGATCACTCACTATACACGTCCAGATCACTCACTATACACGTCCAGATCACTCGCTATACACGTCCAGATCACTCGCTATACACGTCCAGATCACTCGCTATACACGTCCAGATCACTCACTATACACGTCCAGATCATACCCCCATTGCGATATCCTGAAGTTCCTGAGATCTCTTTTCTCTGGTAAATTGTTAAGTTTTCATAACCTTTTCTTCCTCCTTGTTGTGCTCTGATCTCCTTTCCTGTTACTGAAAATACGTTTTTGTTGGAAGTTCAGGCAAACGCTGAGATTTTCCCGGCATCTCTGATAAGGGTGGAGCCTCCACCTCCGCCGGGTGATGTTCTCTTATGTTTCTCTTTGAACATCGTCCAGATACCTGCAGGATTCCCTTTAGAAGAGTCCGGGAATGACAGCGCTGTGTGCACCCCCCTACAGTGAGGATAGGAGGAGGGGAACGCTACTATACATGTCCAGATCACTCACTATACACGTCCAGATCAATCACTCTGATCTGGACGTGTATAGCGAGTGATCTGGACGTGTATAGCGAGTGATCTGGACGTGTATAGTGATTGATATGGAAGTGTATAGTGATTGATCTGGACGTGTATAGTGAGTGATCTGGACGTGTATAGTGATTGATATGGAAGTGTATAGTGAGTCCAGAGCAATCACTATATCACTTACTATTCCCGCCTAGACCATACTAGGGCCATCTTTAATATGGTTTGGGCCCTGGGCAAACATTTTTTTTGGGCCCGCCTCCAGCTTATTTTGGGCCTGGCTGGTTCACATGTATGTTTTGGCGGTCCTCATTTGTGCAGGCACAGCAGCCCATTGATTTGAATGGGCTGCCATGCCTTCGTTTCCTGAAGAAAAAAGGTGCATTCAGCATTTTAAAAATACAGTTGCCTTGAAATCCATTCTGCTTTTGCACCATGCTACTTACCTGCAGTTCTTGCACACACAAACGCACTGTGTTTTTAAAAGCGTGACCTAAACGTCTAAAAATGCAGCAAGTTTGACAGTGCGGAAACTGCAGATAAGTCACAGCAGACAGCATAATGGACAGACAGTGCGGTATTTCAGTGCTTGATGGGCATAGGCGTGTCGTGTGCGCAGCCTATTACATGAGGCATGCGCTTTTCTTTGCAGGAAACGCAGGCATGGAGGCCCATTCGAATGAATAGGCTGCTGTGCCTGCGCAAATGTGGGCCGCCAAAACACATACATGTGAACCAGCCAGGCCCAAAATAAGCCCATCAAGCAGTTAAATACAGACAGTAATGCCATGTGCTCTGAGGCCTTACTCAGCCTGGACTGCAGGTCTGGTCTGTGATTTAAAGAGTTCCTCTATTTTACACATAGCATGGCATGGGGTCCCATGGTGCTAAAGCAGAATGGACAGACGGTGCTGTGACCCCATGCCATGCCATGTGTAAAATAGAGGAACTTTTTAAAACACTGACCAGACCTGCAGTGAATCATCAAATATTATAAAGACTTTGGGCACACTCTACAGAAAACTTCTATTTACAATATAGATTAGCAAACAGTGACATACCTTGAGGAGCAGGACATGAAGAAGTCAGCCTCGGGAAGACAAACTGGGGATGTTATAAAATCACATTCTAATTCACTTTTATATACAAGCAGCACCCAGTGGCAGGAAGGTAGAAGTGCACGTCTAAAGGGAAGCCAGGGGTGCTGTACATTTTAAAACACTGGGAAGGGAAGCAGTACTCTCACTGGCTGCGTGCCGCTGATGATTTTCAGCCTGATTTGTGGGCAGCACAGGGGCTTAATGGGCGGCAGGGCCGCCATCAGGAATTATGGGGCCACTTACACAGCTTCAGGCATGGGCCTTCTGCAGCAGAGAACCGGGGGGGGGGGGTGCTTCCGCCTGAAATTGAGCAGCTGCCCCATTTGCCCTGTGGTAAAGACGGCCCTGGACCATACCTGTATTGGGATATACTGATATTTCTGATATCTCTTTTCTCTGGTACGTTGTTAAGTTTTCATCAACTTTTCATTCTCATAGATGTGCTCTGATCTTCTTTTACTGTTACTGAAAATACTTTTCTGATGGAAGTTCACATCTTGATCACTCGCTATGCACATCCTGATCACTCGCTATGCACGTCCTGATCATCCGTCCAACCCAAGGCCTTGGGACTCAGGACTAATAATTTTGAATTAGCACTATGAAACCCCGGGGCTTTTTGGGGACCCACTCGGGGCTATAGTCCTGGTCAGCTCCTCCCGACACCACTGGGAGAAGGGGAACACTACTATACACGTCCAGATCACTAACTATACATGTCCAGATCCCTCGCTATACACGCCCAGATCACTCACTATACACGACCCAGATCCCTCACTATATATGTCCAGATCACTTACTATACATGCCCAGATCCCTCGCTATACACGCCCAGATCCCTCGCTATACACGCCCAGATCCCTCGCTATACACGCCCAGATCCCTCGCTATACACGCCCAGATCCCTCGCTATACACGCCCAGATCCCTCGCTATACACGCCCAGATCCCTCGCTATACATGCCCAGATCCCTCACTATACATGTCCAGATCCCTCACTATACATGTCCAGATCACTTACTATACATGCCCAGATCCCTCACTATACATGTACAGATCCCTCACTATACATGTCCAGATCCCTCACTATACACATCCAGATCACTAAATTCAGCTTTACTGTTATGTAACGTAACCAAAAGGCCCCTTTCACACGGGGCAGATCAGTGATGATCCACCCCGTGAACCTCTGCTTGCTCAGCGGGGATCGCTCGGATGATCCCCGTTGAGCCGGCGGATGACAATGCGGTCCCCGCACACTGTTCAGGAACCACCCTTTCAGATCTCCGCTTTCCCCTATGGGGGGATCGGATGAACACGGACCGTCTGTCCGTGCTCACCCGATCCGATGACGGAAGGGAAAATAGGATTTTCCTCCAGCTGGAGGATTGGGGAACCGGGTGAGATCGGGTGTCAGCGGATGAACATTCGCTGACACCCGCAATCTCATAGGGACCAATGTATGTCCCTTTTTCATCCGTACACGGATGGATGAAAAAGCGGACATACGGTCCGCCCGTGTGAAAGAGCCCAAAGAGTTTCAATTTTTTTATTTAGAAAAATTCTGATCAGTAACAATGAGACAGGTTCTCTTCAGTAAGTCATGGTGACACATTCTTTCACCTCTAGCTTCCATAAGGTACATTGAAACCATTGCGTTTTGATGCAGTGACATTTATTCTGAATGGCACCCCAACGCAACTGCCAAAAGGACCTGCACTGCAGCCAGGACAAGGTAGTGCATGCACCATGTTCCTGTGCTGGACGAATGTATTTAATTGATTCGAAATGGGAAATTCCATGTTTAGTCACTAGATGGCACTCTCCTTTGATTCTGAGCATCACCTAATTGCCAAATACATTGGCCCAGATTCAGGTACATTTGCGCTCTATTTGCGGAGGCGCAGGGCAACGATTTTGCCCTGCGCCCCCGCAAATATTTTGCGCTGCCCTCGATTCACAGAGCAGTAGCTCCGTAAATTGCGAAGGGCGCGCTGGCAAAATTGCCCAGCGTAAGCGCGCGCAATGTAAATGATCCCGCCGGGGCGAGAATCATTTAAATTAGGCGCACTCCCACGCCGAGCGTAGAGCGCATGCTCCGTCGGGAAACTTTCCCGACGTGCATTGCGGCAAATGACGTCGCAAGGACGTCATTTGCTTCAAAGTGAACGTGAATGGCGTCCAGCTCCATTCACAAATCACTTACGCAAACGACGTAGATTTCAAATTTTGCGACGCGGGAACGACGGGTATCCTTAGGCCCCGTACACACGGGAGGATTTATCCGCGGATACGGTCCAGCGGACCGTTTCCACGGATAAATCCTCTCGAGGATTTGCGCGGATTTTGATGCGATGGAATGTACTCACCATCGAATCGAAATCCACGCCGAAATCCTCTGGCGATGACGTGTCGCGCCGTCGCCGCGATGATGACGCGGCGACGTGCGCGACGCAGTCATATAAGGAATTCCACGCATGCGTCGAATCATTACGACGCATGCGGGGGATCCCTTTGGACGGATTGATCCGGTGAGTCTGTACAGACCAGCGGATCAATCCGTTGGGATGGATTCCAGCGGATAGATTTGAAGACATGTCTTCAAATATTTATCCGCTGGAAATCCATCGCATGGGAGAAAAATCCGCGGAAACAGATCCGCTGGATTGTACACACCATAGAATCTATCCGCTGAAACCGATCCGCTGAGATTTTTCAGCGGATGGATTCTATGGTGTGTACGTGGCCTTAGCATTGGCTGCGCCTGCTATTAGCAGAAGCAGCCTTACGCTAAGCACGCCGTACGGAAACGACGTAACTTGCGTACGCAGGGCCCGCGCAACAATTGTGAATCGGTGTTAGTATGCAATTTGCATACTATACGCTGATCACAATGGGAGCGCCCCCTAGCGGTCAACGCAAGAATGCAGCCTAAAATCAGCGTGGCATAAGAGCCTTATGCCACGCAGATTTTAGGCTGCAGGAGCATTCGTAACGCCGGCGCAATTAAGCAATTGCGCTGCGTAACCTATGGTTACGCAGGCGCAATTGCTTACTGAATCTGGGCCATTGTTTTAGATTGTTATAGAAACATTCGTCCAGCACAGGAAATAGCCTTGTTCTTATATATACACTGCAAACCATCCATCAACTTGTGCCGAGTGAGTGAACGACCCGGACTGCTGACTCCTTGAAAAATGTGCATTGTGTAACTTTGGTTGCAAACAGAGATTTCACAATGTTTTATGATGTCCTCTAAAAAGAAACTTTGTCTCTCTTTTTTGTTTTTTTAGTTTATTTTGTAAACTGTTTGTTCATATCTGTTTCGCTATCTTTCTAACTCATTGACATCAGAAAAAAAACCTTGGGGTAGATTCAGTAACATTTGCGCAGTTTTTACGTAGGCGCAGGGCACCGTTTTTGCCCTGCGCCCCCGCAAATTTTCTGCGCTACCCTCGATTCACGGAGCAGTAGCTCCGTAAATTGCGTGGGCGCTCCGGCAAAATGCCCGGCATAAGCGCGCGCAATTTAAATTATCCCGTAGGGGGCGGGAATCATTTAAATTAGGCGCGTTCCCGCGCCGAGCGTAGGGCGCACGCTCCGTCGGGAAACTTTCCCGACGTGCATTGCGGCAAATGACGTCGCAAGGACGTCATTTGCTTCAAAGTGAACGTGAATGGCGTCCAGCGCCATTCACGATTCACTTACGCAAACGACGTAAAATTTAAACCTCGCGACGCGGGAACGACGGGTATCCTTAGCATTGGCTGCCCCTGCTTTTAGCATGTGCAGCTTTACGCGAAACCCGACGTACACAAACTACGTAAACTGCGTACGCAGGGCTCACGTAAGGTTGTGAATTGGCGTTAGTATGCAATTTGCATACTATACGCTGAGCACAACGGGAACGCCACCTAGCGGCCTGCGTAAGAATGCAGCCTAAGATATGAGGGCATAAGAGCCTTATGCCACTATTATCTTAGGCTGCAATCGGCGTAACGAGCTCTCTGAATCAGGAGAAGTCATTACGCCTACGCAAGTAAGCAATTGCGCTGCGTAACTATAGTTACGCAGGCGCAATTGCTCTTTGAATCTGGGCCCTTGTTTAGATAAGTACAGCAGATCGTTTTGCACGAACCTAAATGCAGCGCTACAGTAATGAATGAGCTCATACATATGACAAATAGCGCTGCGTTTAGCTGTAAACACAAGTATGTGATATTAAGCGCGTGTACGCATAGTCGTGTAAAGGTTCACATAAATGAGGTGAGTATTTTAAGTCAGATTTTCTAGTTCTGCCAGCAAGATCCTTTCTTTTATTCAGAAAATATGCATATCCCCGTGTGAACAAGCCTCTTACAATCAGGATTGCAAATCCCAGAACCCCCCCCCCCCCCCATTGAAAAGTTTCCACCCTTGCGTGGTGATGCACCAACAGGGGGCGGGTCCATGACAGCCTGGGCTGACTGCATGTGGAAAGACCAGAAGATGGGTGACATCTACCGTGTTTCTCCGAAAATAAGCCCGGGTCTTATATTAATTTTGGTCACAAAAAACACACTAGGGCTTATTTTCAGGGTAGGGCTTATTTATTTACGGTCTGTCTGGCTGGTTGTTGATTTAAAAAAAAATCCTGTTTCTTTAAAGCATGATAGACAACACAGTGTTTGTGCGGTGTCATCTATCCCTCTCAATTTTCCTCTTAAAATCTAAAAATTCTGTGTCCTCTGTCTTCCCCTCATCCCCTGCATCCCACCCCCCCTCCCCCCCACCACAACATTGTCAGGTCAGGAGTCCGATTTTTCATCATTCTGAATTGATTGTAAAGTAATCAGTTCTATTACAGTTCAGTCAGTCCCGTTTTATACTGTATAAAAGTACCTTTTTAACAACTTTTATGGTACCGTATACTGCTCTGAGATGAGATGAGGAAAGATGAGGAAAGAGAATGTGACGTCAGCGCGCTCCGTGAACTACGGTAAAGAGGGAGAGGGCGCAGACGTCAGCGGGAGGAGAGGAGGAAAAAGAAGAGCCGCGATTGCCGCTGATGTCTGTGCACTGAAGACAGAGGGGCCGCTGCCAGGTGGGAGTAGTGGAGGAAAGAGAACAGCCGAGATATCAGCTGACGTCAGCCCACTCCATGCGCAGAAGAGGAAGGGGCACAGACATCATACGGGAGAAGAGGACCTCTGGCGGGTCAGCGGTGGGTGTAAACATGTTTTTTTTTTAATACAGCTGCAAACGGAGACACTGGCCAATATTTACAAAAACATTACAGGGTTTTTAATGAGATTTACTAGGTCTTATTTTCGGGGTAGGGCTTATATTGCAGCCAACCCTAATAATCCAGCTAGGTCTTACTTTCGGGGAAACACGGTAGTGGAAAAAGGGAATTACTGCAGGGGTATTAAAGGTGAGTGATGTAGCAAAAGCGTCCAAAGCTTGAATTCCATGTACCTATTTTTTCTTAAAACATATACACACACATATATATATATATATATATATATATATATATATATATATATATATATATATATATATATATATATATATATCTATATATATATATATATACATATATACATACATATACACACACACACACACACATATACACACACGTGATACTCGAAAAATTTGAATATTGTGTAAAAGCTCATTTATTTCACTAATGCAACTTAAAAAGGTAAAACTAATATATGAGAGAGACTCATTACATGCAAAGCAAGATCGTTCAAGCCGTGATTTGTCATAATTGTGATGATTATGGCTTACAGCTCATGAAAACCCCAAATCCACAATCTCCGAAAATTAGAATTTTACATGCAATCAATAAAACAAGGATTGTACATAGAACAATATCGGACCTCTGAAAAGTAGAAGCATGCATATGTACTCAGTACTTGGTTTGGGCCCCTCAATGTGGCGTGGCATGGAAGCGATCAGCCGAAACCCACCCCGTTCGGTTCGCACCAGAACCTTCGATCGGACCGAACATTCGCGCAAACATTTAGAACCCCATTGAAGTCTATGGGACTCGAACGTTCAAATTCAAAAGTTCTCATTTTAAAGCCTAATATGCAAGTTATTGTCGGAAAACGGGTTTGAGAACCCGGGTCTTGCCCCACGGAACATGTATCAATGGAAAAAAAAAGTTTTAAAAACAGTAATTTTTTCTGGAGCAGTGATTTTAATGATGACTAAAGTGAAAAAAAAAATGAAAAATTCCTTTAAATATCGTACCTGCTGGGTGTCTATAGTAGTGGCACGTGTTTAGAACTGTCCCTGCACAAAAATGAGATTACTATAAGAAAAAAGTAATTTAAAACTGCTTGCGGCTTTAATGTAATGTTTGGTCCCTGCAATATGGATGAAAATCATTGAGAAAAATAGCATGGGTTCCCCCCCCCCCCCCCCAAGTCATTACAAGCCCCTTTGGCCCTATATACTTTGAACAGCAGTATATAGGCAGTGCAAACAAGACAGGGACTGTAGGTTTGTTGTTAAGTAGAATCTGTAATTTTCAACTGGTACTTCTTTAAAGTGTAGCTCCAGCCATAAAATCTATTTTTAAGCTTTTCTGAAAACATAGAGAAGGGTTATCACCACTGTAACATTTGTTTTGCTGTCTGTGTGCATCTGTTCAGAAGATTGCACCTCACTTTCTGTCCCAACAGAAACCATGTAGCAGACAGAGGACACAGACAGTACACCACGTGAAAGTACTTGCAGCAATATACCCTGCCTGTAGTATTAATATGAGAAGATCTCTACTTCTAGGAGTAAATATGAAAAACACCAGCTTTACGTTGGGTGCACAATGTGCAGAGGACACAGACAGTACACACACCACGTAGCTTTTGGTGCACACTGCAGAGGACACAGACAGTACACCACGTGAGAATACTGCAGCTGCCTGTCAGTAAATTAGGAAGAGCGGATCTAGCTAAACTATACAGTGTATAAATATATATATATATATGTAGCGCTACCCCCTCAGGAGCCGCTGGTTGTTTTTGGGATCGGCAAATTAAAGCGGGGGTTCTTCCTAAAAAAAAAAAAAATTCTAGCATCTTATTCAGCATAGTAGCGTGAGCTACAGTATGCCTTTATATTTTTTTTTGGGCGCCGTACTCACTGTGTAATCGCGTAGTAAAGTTTCAGGGGAATGGGTGTTCCTATGCAGAGGGCTCGTGATTGACGGCCGGCTATGGCGCGTCACGCTTCACGGAAATAGCCAAAATATGTGTTTGCTCTTCACGGCGCCTGCGCAGTCAGCTCCGATGTCTGTGCACAGGCGCCGTATAGCGCCGGGAAGAGCCGAGACCTACTCTGACTATTTTCGTGAAGCGTGACGCGACATAGCCGGCCGTCAATCACGAGCCCTCTGAATAGGAATGCCCATTCCCCGCGGGTGTCTGAAATTTTACTACGCGATTAAACAGTGAGTACGGCGCCAAAAAAATATATAAAGGCATACTGTAGCTCACGCTAGTATGCTGAATGAGATGCTATAAAGTTGTTTTTTAGGGTGAAACACCGCTTTAAGTTACCTCTAATCGTTGTCTAGGGTGATAGCAGTGAGTAGAGCAGTAAAACGAATGTCCAATCAGCGAAATAGGTTTTCTGAATGCTTTATTTCTTGGCCCAACACGACCAACATCAACATGAGGTAGGACAGGAAAGGTTGATGAAGTAAGAAAACCTTGCAGTATCAGGCTTGGATAGAAGACGAGCAATCCTGCTCTCAGTAATAGTAGGTACAGTTCGTCGCCACTCTAGCCAGAGTGGGTGAAGTGCCCCCGGACAGACCCCTGCCACAGCCCTTGCAGCCGAAGTGACATGCCTAAATGCGCCTAGACGCTAAGGGCCAGATCCAGAGAGAGAGAGTACGCCGGCATATCTACTGATACGCCGGCGTACTTTCAAATTACCCGCGTCGTATCTTTAGTTTGAATCCTCAAACCAAGATACGACGGCATCTGGGTTCGATCCGACAGGCGTACGGCTTCGTACGCCTTCGGATCGTAGGTGCAATACTTCGGCGCCCGCTGGGTGGAGTTCGCGTCGTTTTCCGTGTCGGGTATGCAAATGAGCTTTTTCCGACGATCCACGAACGTACGTACGGCCGTTGCATTCTCTTACGTCGTCTATAGTCGGCTTTTTCCGGCGTATAGTTAAAGCTGCTATTTTGCGGCGTGTAGATAGACTTGCCATGTTAAGTATGGCTGTCGTTCCCGCGTCGAAATTCGCATATTTTTTTTTTTTTGCGTAAGTCGTCCGTGAATAGGGATGGACGTAAGTCACGTCGAAGTTAAAAAAATGACGTTGTTGCGACGTCATTTCGCGCAAAGCACGGCGGGAAATTTCAAAACGGAGCATGCGCAGTTCAATCGGCGCGGGGACGCGCTTCATTTAAATGAATCATGCCCTCTAATCGCCGATTTGAATTCCACCGCCAGAAATACACTACGCCACCGTAACTTACGGCGCAAAATCTTCCTGGTTTTGACTTAAAGCCAGGTAAAATACGGCGGCGTAGCGTATCTCTGATAAGCTGCGCCTATCCATTTCTATGTGAATCTGGCCTTAAGTGCATTTAGTGAGTGAGCGTTCATTTATTTATATAATATATACAACCAAACTCTGAACGCACATTATTGCGGTTTTGGGCATTTTTTTACACTGCTTTTCTTCTGCCAGGATGAACGGGTGCTAGTACCGACTTCAGTGTAGAGAAGGGACACAGCCTACCATGGATGCCCCAAAGTAAACCTATGAGTGATGTCATAGCACAGGCTTTGCATGATCCAGTGCGAGCACTTGCTTCAGTATAGAGAAGGGCAGCCAACAGTGGATGCCCCATAGTAATCCTATGTGTGACGTCATCACACAGTCTTTGCACGATCGGGTGCCAGTAGTGGCTTCAGTGTAGAAAAGGGACAGCCAACAATGGATGCCCCATAATAATCCTCTGAGTGATGTCATCACGCATGCTTTGTATGATCAGGTCCCAGCACCAGCTTCAGTGTAGAGGAGAGATCTTCAACAACGTCTGTAGATCCTAGGCGATGATGTCACCCATAGGTTTACTATGGGGCATCCTTTGTCGGCTGTTCCTCCTCTACACTGAAGCCAGTCATGTGACTGGAATGGAGTGACTCCCGTATAGGTAGGTATAGGCATCTTTCCTTTTATTGGGTAGATTGAAAAGGCTTAGAATTGAATTTTTCTCAATGAATACAAGGGGCCATATTCTTGTAGTTCTGCGTATCTCTGCGGCGGCGTAACGTATCCTATTTACGTTACGCCGCTTCAACTTAGACAGGCAAGTGCTGTATTCTCAAAGCACTTGCTCCGTAAGTTGCGGCGGCGTAGCGTAAATTGGCCGGCGTAAGCCTGCCTAATTTCAAATTTGGATCAGGGGGTGTGTTTTATGTAAATGTACTGTGACCCGACGTGATTGACGTTTTTCACAAACGGCGCATGCGCCGTCCGTGGAAAAGGACGTATTGGTTTTGACGTGGACGTAAATTACCTCCAGCCCCATTCACGGACGAGTTACGCAAACGACGCAAAATTTTCAAATTTCGACACGGGAACGACAGCCATACTTAACATTGTTACGCCGCACTTATGCCACCATATAGCAGGGGCAACTATACGCTGGGAAAAGCCTAACGTAAACGTCGTAACTTTACTGCGTCGGTCGGGCGTACGTTCGTGAATTCGCGTAAATCAGCTTACACGCCCCTAACGGTCAGCGGAAAAATGCAGTTACGATCCGACGGCGTAAGAGACTTACGCCTGTCGGATCTAATGGATATCTATGCGGAACTGATTCTAAGATATCAGGCACATAGATACGACGGGTCGGATTAGGACTTACGACGGCGTACATGGCGCTGCGCCATCGTAAGTCCTTTCAGAATCTGGCCCAAGGTGTTCTCTGATTGAACAGGGTGGAGAGGTGGGGTAGTTTGGATAAGATGGAGATCGTGACCTATCAGGGACGTTTTGCATTCATTGAGAAAAATACAAGGCGTCCTGTGAATAATGCCGTGCCAAGCAAGTGTCCCCCGCCCTCCATGTTCACTTTGCAGCAGGGCAGATGCTCAGTGTGGGATCCAGAACACAGCGGCGATCACTGTAGCAACGGGGACTACTACAGTGGTAGGTTTATAGTAAGAATTGTTTGGGGTTACATTAGGGTGACCAGACATCCCCGGTTTCCAGGGACAGTCCCCGGTTTGAGGACACTGTCCCCGGACCAAGTCTGTCCATGGTTTTGTCCCCGGATTGGATTTGAACAAAAATCTAAATTGCACACCCCCACTCCACCACTCCTACTAGCTTGGGGGGGGGGGTATTTTTTGAATTATTTGTGCCCCTTTCTGATGATCATGTGCTGGTCGGTGTGGAGGGAATATTCCATCAGTTTCGGGGGCATGCCCATCCAGCTCCACTCGCATGTTCTTCTGCCTTGGCTCAAGTCCCAGCCAGTCACCTGCCTGCTTATCCCCTTGCCTTCCCTGGCAGAGTCATCTTTATCCGCTCCCCACCCAGTAGTAGCCGGGGGCCCACAACCGTGTTCCGGGTTGTAAAAAATTACGTTTTTATTTTTATGTCATTAAACGATCGTGTGTGGGCTCCAGAGCATTTTTCACGATGTAAAAAATGGGCATTAAAAATTTAGAACATGCTCTAATTTTTTACGTAATTTTTAACGTTGTCGTTTTTAACGTCGTAAAAAATGGTCGTGTGTGGGCTTTAACGACGTGAAAAAATCGCGCATGCTCACACGCAAGTTATGAGACGGGAGCACTCGTTCTGGTAAAACTAGCATTCGTAATGGAGTAAGCACATTCATCACGCTGTAACAGACTGAGAAGCGCGAATTGACTTTTACTAACACAAAATCAGCAAAAGCAGCCCCAAGGGTGGTCGCAATCCGAATGGAACTTCCCCTTTATAGTGCCGCCGTACGTGTTGTTTGTCACCGTGCTTTGCTAGAGCATTTTTTTCTCACGATCGTGTGTAGGCAACGATCGGGTTGAAAAAAACTTTGTTTTTTCTAGACCATTAAAAACTTAGGGCCAGATTCACATAGAACTGCGGCGGCGTAACGTATCATAGATACGTTACACCGCCACAAGTTTTCATCGCAAGTGCCTGATTCACAAAGCACTTGCGATGAAAACTACGCCGGCGGCCTCCGGCGCAAGGCGGGCCAATTCAAATGGGCGTGTGCCATTTAAATTAGGCGCACTCCCGCGCCGGACCTACTGCGCATGCTCCGTTTCCTAACTCCCGCCGTGCTTTGCGCGCCGTGACGTCATTTTTTCGAACGGCGACGCGCGTAGCGTACTTCCGTATTCCCGGACGTGTTACGCAAACGACGTTAAATTTTAAATTTCGACGCGGAAACGACGGCCATACTTTAGACAGCAATACGATTGCTGACTAAAGTTAGGGCAGGTAAAATAACGACTAAAATTGCGACGGGAAACTTGACTACGGACGACGTAGCGAACGCGAAAATCCGTCGGGGATCCGCCGTAACTGCTAATTTGCATACCCGACGCTGGTTTATGACGCAAACTCCCCCCAGCGGCGGCCGCGGTACTGCATCCTAAGATCCGACAGTGTAAAACAATTACACCTGTCGGATCTTAGGGATATCTATGCGTAACTGATTCTATGAATCAGCCGCATAGATAGAACAGAGATACGACGGCGTATCAGGAGAAACGCCGTCGTATCTCTTTGGTGAATCTGGCCCTTAATTTTTTTACAACCCGAAAAATGGTCGTGTGTACGCGGCATGAGACTTGACAGGTTGTGATGTGGGCAGCGGCGGTGACGGGCAGAGAGTCGCTGATTGCCACCATTACTAGTAAAAAAAGATGTCCCCGGATTTCATTTAAAAAATCTGGTCACCTTAGGTTACATACACAATAAACACAGCTGTGAATTCAGAGACATCGAATAGATTCCTATTACACAATGATAATGACATAACTAATAAAGCATCCCAATAAAATCTCTATGATCCCACCAAAATGATATCATCGATTAATACCACATGCCAACCTGGCATGGAGCACAGATGTTAAAACATGGGAATTAAATATTATTTTGTAATAAAGTGGAGATGCCACAAAACGTTTCATTTCAGGACGTGCAGTGATACAAAGGAGGAGGATTGCAGGAAGACGTTTTTGGACGTTACTGTTAGTACACTCCTCAATAAGAAGCCATCAATCAAGGGATTGGGAAAGACTTTGGATCTGACAGATTGGTGGTTATCAGAGAAGTATTCTAATCTGACAATTAGACTGAAATTATTTAACTTTTTTCAACCATTAATAAAAAAATGCCCCAAGAAGGAAAAAAAATGGGGCAAACTTGATGACTCGTGAACTGCTTGGTGTTTTCTGCCATTACTCCTTTATGTTTCGATAATTAAAATAATACCCCTCATAAGGTTCTTCATGCTTCCTGCTTTTCCCTTTGCTCCCTCCCAATCTGTTATTTTAGCTCCCAGAACTCCTACCTTCCCCCGGGGCAATTGGTTGCTCGGGTGTGAAATGCAGGGTGGGGGCGTGTCACATATTCCCATGTACTTGGAAATACCACGTTTTTCAGAGGGAAGAGTGAAGTTATACCTCCCAACCTTCTGGGTCAACAAAGAAGACACCATTTGGTGTAAAGTGTTATGGTGCCCTCTGGAAGGCGGTGAAGGCTCACCAAAAGTCTAATGCCTCGTTTCCACTAAGCGGATCGGTTCGGTACGGTTCGGTACACTATTTTGGGTGTTTCCATTATGAAAGTGTGCCATAAAACCAAACCGTACCGGACCATTCTGGGTCCTGCTTCAGATGTGGGGCCATAGAAAATGGAACGGTTCCATTAGGGCGGAGATGCAATACATTCCACTGATTGGTGGACGTGCTAGGCATTTTTTCTAAATCCTGTATGGTCCCGGCGGTCCGATTTGCAGTGGAAACGCTCACCAGAATAGACCGGTCCGTTCTAAACCGTTCCAAATCTACTGACCCGAACCGTTCCGTTCAGTGGAAACAAGGCATAAGAGGCAGTTGGTCTTCACCAGAGCTCCTTATGATGGCGATGGGCCAGAAACCCTTGTGATCTAAGCTTCTTTTTCTGCAAACTCGTACCCAGTTACAGCCCTCAGTATTGCCACAACCAAGGGGGTGGTTGGAATAGAAAGGCTATGGTGTGGAGATTGTTCACATGGCTGCAGAGAAGACAGTGGTCAGGTCAGTCAGGACGGGGAATATTCAGGTGGTAGGCAAGAGAGTAGTCAGGTCCAGGTGAAGGTCAATTCAGGTGACAGGTGAGGGTGTAATCAGGTCCAGGTAGGGGTTTAAGGGAGGTGGCAGTCAAGAGAGTAGTCAGATCCAGGCAAGGGTTAATACAGGCAGCATGTGAAAGAGTAGTCAGATCCATGCAGGGATAAAGGCAGGTGGCAGGCAAGAGAGTGGTGGGTTTCAGGCAGAGGTTGAGTCAGGTGGCAGGCAAGAGAGTAGTAAGGTCCAGGCAGAAGTCGAGTCAGGTGACAGGTAAGGGTGTAGTCAGGTCCAAGTATGGGTTAAGGGATGCAGCAGTCAAGAGAGTAATCAGGTCCAGGCAAGGGTCGAGGCAGGCAGCAGGCAAAAGAGTAGTCAGATCCAGGCAGGGATAAAGGCAGATGGCAGGCAAGAAAGTGGTGAAAACCAGGCAGATGTTGAGTCAGGTGGCAGGCAAAAGAGTAGTCAGGTCCAGGAAAGGGTCAAGACAGGCAGCAGGCTAAAGAGTAGTCAGATCCAGGCAGGGATAAAGGCAGATGGCAGGCAAAAAAGTGGTGGGATCCAGGCAGAGGTTGAGTCAGGTGGCAGGTAAGAGAGTAGTAAGGTCCAGCCAGAGGTCGAGTCAGGTGACAAGTGAGGGTGTAGTCAGGTCCAAGTAGGGGTTAAGGGATGCGGCAGTCAAGAGAGTAGTCCAGGCCAGGGTTGAGACAGGAAGCAGGCAAAAGAGTAGTCAGATCCAGGCAGGGATAAAGGCAGGTGGCAGGCAAGAGAGTGGTGGGATCCAGGCAGAGGTTAAGTCAGGTGGCAGGCAAAAGAGAAGTCAGATCCAGGCAGAGGTCGAGTCAGGTGACAGGTGAGGGTGTAGTCAGGTGCAAGTAGGGGTTAAAGGACGCGGCAGTCAAGAGAGTAGTCAGATCCAAGCAGGCAAATAAGTAGTCAGATCCAGGCAGGGATAAAAGCAGGTGGCAGGCAAGAGAGTGGTGGGATCCAGGCAGAGGTTAAGTCAGGTGGCAGGCGAAAGAGTAGTCAGGTCCAGGCAGAGGTCGAGTCAGGTGAGGGTGCAGTCAGGTCCAAATAGGGGTTAAGGGAGGTGGCAGTCAAGAGAGTAGTCAGATCCAAGCAGGCAAAAGAGTAGTCAGATCCAGGCAGGGATAAAGGCAGGTTGCAGGCAAGAGAGTAGTCAGATCTAGGCAGAGGTCTCAGGTGACAGGCGAGAGTGTAGTCAGGTCCAAGTGGGGTTAAGAGAGGCGGCAGGCAAAAGAGTAGTCAATCCAAACTGGCAACAGACAGACAACTTACAGACAATAATTATTGCACTTTAGCTTTGGGGTAGCTGACCATTAAGACACAGCACCGGCCATTTTAAAGAATGGTGCACTGCTTAACCACTTCCCGACCTCCTCATGTACATATACGTCAGCAGAATGGCACGGACAGGCACATGTACGTACCTGTACGTCCTCTGCTTGACGTGGGTGGGGGGTCCGATCGGGACCCCCTCCCCCGGTACATGCGGAGGTCGGGTCCGCTCGGGGAGCGATCCGGGACGACGGCGCGGCTATTTGTTTATAGCCGCTCCGTCGCGATCGCTCCCCGGAGCTGAAGAACGGGGAGAGCCGTGTGTAAACACGGCTTCCCCGTGCTTCACTATGGCGGCGCATCGATCGAGTGATCCCTTTTATAGGGAGACTCGATCGATGATGTCAGTCCTACAGCCACACCCCCCTACACTAGTAAACACATACACAGTGAACACTAAATGTTACAGCGCCCCCTGTGTTTAACTCCCAAACTGCAACTGTCATTTTCACAATAAACAATGCAATTTAAATGCATTTTTTGCTGTGAAAATGACAATGGTCCGAAAAATGTGTCAATATTGTCCGAAGTGTCCGCCATAATGTCACAGTCACGAAAAAAATCGCTGATCGCCGCCATTAGTAGTAAAAAAAATAAAAAAAATAAAAATGCAAAGAAACTATCCCCTATTTTGTAAACGCTATAAATTTTGCGCAAACCAACCGATAAACGATTATTGCGATTTTTTTTACCAAAAATAGGTAGAAGAATATGTATCGGCCTAAACTGAGGGAAAAAAAATTGTTATATATGTTTTTGGGGGATATTTATTACAGCAAAAAGTAAAACATATTGCATTTTTTTCAAAATTTTCGCTCTATTTTTGTTTATAGCGCAAAAACTAAAAACCGCAGAGGTGATCAAATACCACCAAAAGAAAGCTCTATTTGTGGGGAAAAAAGGACGCCAATTTTGTTTGGGAGCCACGTCGCACGACCGCGCAATTGTCTGTTAAAGCGACGCAGTCCCGAACTGTAAAAACCCCTTGGGTCTTTAGGCTGCATATTGGTCCGGGGCTTAAGTGCTTAAACACCCCTTTGGTCAGCAGACACACCAGGCATCATTTCAGGGAACTCTGGAAGCCCTGGAGGTTGCGAGGTCCGGGAAATCCTAAAAAACTGAGCAGGGATCCTGTGAGTACTGTAATTCCCCGTACACACGATCGCATTTTCCATCGGAAAAAACATCCAATTCCACTAAAGCTTGACTTGCATGCACACGGTCACACAACACTGCGACAAGCCGAGAAAATTAAGTTCAATGCTTCCAAGCACGTGTCAGAAATTTGCGCGTCGGAATTGCTACAGACGATCGTTTTTTTTCCGATAGGAATTTTTTTTCTGTCGGAAAATTTGAGAACCAGCTCTCAATATTTTCTTGGCGGAAATTCCAACAGCAAAAGTCCGATGGAGCATACACACGGTTAGAATTTTCTTTCAAAAGCTCACATCGGACTTTTGCTGTCGGAATTGCCGATGGTGTGTACACCCCCTGCCATGCCCCCTTTTACACACACCATGAATAATTAATGTGCAATAAATGATTGGATAAACCCAAGTGTTTTTTTTCTACCGCTACGTTTCCTTTATATTTGCTTTTCAAAATAAGGAATGCATTCATTTGATGATTTTCAGAAGTTTTATGCCGCGTACACGCGATCATTTTTCAGCATGGAAAAAAAACAACGTTTTTCGGTATGTAGAAAAAACAAAGTTTTTCCAAATTCATCATTAAAACGACGTTGCCCACACACCATCGTTTTAAAGAAATGCTCTAGCAAAGCGCGGTGACGTACAACACGTACGGCGGCACTATAAAGGGGAAGTTCCATGTGGATGACGCCACCCTTGGGACTGCTTTAGCTGATTCTGTGTTAGCAAAAGACGATTCGCGATTTTCTGTCTGTAACAGCGTGATGAATGTGCTTACTCCATTATGAACGCTAGTTTTACCAGAACGAGCGCTCCCGTCTCATAACTCGCTTCTGAGCATGTGCAGGTTTTTTTCGTCGTTTTAGCCCACACACGATCATTTTTTACAACCTGAAAAACGTCGTTAAAAAATGCAGCATGTTCGAATTTTTTTTTGTCGTTTTTCAGAACCCGAAAAATGATGTGAAGCCCACACATGATCATTTTAAATGACATTTTTTTAAAACAACATTTTTTTCATGCCAAAAAATGATCGTGTGTACGCGGCATAAGACTTTACCCCTTAAAGTGGTTGTAAACTCTTTTGGACTACTACTACCTATAGGTAAGCCTAGAATAAGGCTTGCCAATATGTTGTGGAAATATCTCCTAAACGTGCACCGTTTAGGAGATGTTACACTTGTAGTCCGCCGAAAATCCCCATGGCGCATGCTCAGAAGCAAGTTATGAGACGGGAGCACTCGTTCTGGTAAAACTTGCGTTCGTAATGGAGATAGCACATTCGATACGCTGTAACAAACTGAAAAGCACAAAGACTGAAAGGCGCAAGTCGTCTCTCACCAAACTTTTACTAACACAAAATCAGCAAAAGCAGCCCCAAGGGTGGCGCCATCCGAATGGAACTTCCCCTTTATAGTGCCGTCGTACGTGTTGTACATCACCGCGCTTTGCTCCAGCATTTATTTTTCACGATCGTGTGTAGGCAAGGCAGGCTTGACAACAATCGGGTTGAAAAAAACATTGGGCCAGATTCACAGAAAAAGTACGCCGGAGTATCTGCTGATACTCCGGCGTACTTTCAAATTTGCCGCGTCGTATCTTTATTTGTCATTCACAAACAAAGATACAACGGCTTTTGGCTAAGATCCGACAGGCGTACGGCTTCGTACGCCTTCGGAACGTAGGTGTAATTCTCTGGCGGCCGCTGGGTGGAGTTTGCGTCGTTTTCCAGCGTCGGGTATGCAAATTAACTGTTTACGGCGAACCACGAAGGTACGCGCGTTCGTTACGTCGTCGCTAGTCGGTTTTTCCCATCGCAAACATAAGCCTGCTTTTTCATGGCTTACATTTAGACCAGCCATGTTAAAGTATGGCCGTCGTTCCCGCGTCGAATTTCCAATTTTTTTTTTTTTTGCATAAGACGTCCGGGAATACGAAAGTACGTTACGCACGTCGCCGTTCAAAAAACACGTCGGGGCGCCGTAATTTCGCGCAAAGCACGGCGGGAAATTTCCTAACGGAGCATGCGCAGAACGTTCGCTGCGGGAACGCGCCTAATTTAAATGGTACACGCCCCATTTAAATTAGGCGGGCTTGCACCAGACGGCTTTACTCTACGCCGCCGCAAGTTTACAGGCAAGTGCTTTGTGAATCAAGCACTTACGCCGAAAACTTGCGGCGGCGTAACGTAAAGGGGATACGTTACGCCGCCGTAAATATTCGTGAATCTGGCCCTCTGTTTTTTCTAGACCATTAAAAATGGTCGTGTGTACGCGGCATAAGAATCATGCAGAGTAAACAGCTAGAGGAACTATGTGAGCAGGATGGGTCAAGGGGGACAGACATCTAACACTAGACAGAAAGGGACATTTTGATGTTAAAGGAGTTGTAAAGGAAAAAGATTTTTCACCTTAATGCAATCTACAGTATGCATTAAGGTGAAAAAACATCTGATGATGCCGCCCCCCCCCCCCCCCCCGAGCCCCTATTTTACTTACCTGGCCCCTCGAAAGTCCCGCGATCGGTCCAAAGATCCTCTTCGCCGCTCAGCCTGACCGCTGATTGGCTGGAGCAAATGGATTGAGAGCAGCGCAGCCATTGGCTGGCGCTGCTGTCAATCACATCCAGTGATGTGGCGCGCGGAGGGGCGGGGCCGAGTGATATAGTGAGCGGCCATGGCCGCTCGCTGTATCACGGGAGCGCGCCCGCAATTACTGACAACCATGCGAGCTCTCGCATGACTGTGGTGAGTTCTTGCGGGGAGGACCAGAGACAGCCGCCAGAAGACGTGGATCGGGGCCACTCTGTGCAAAACTAACTGCACAGTGGAGGTAAGTATAACATGTTTGTTATTTTAACCACTTCCATACCGGGCACTTACGCACCTTCCTGCCCAGGCCAACTTTCAGCTTTCAGCACTGTCGCACTTTGAATGGCAATTGCGCGGTCATGCTACACTGTACCCAAACAAAATTGGCGTCCTATTTTTCCCCACAAATAGAGCTTTCTTTTGGTGGTATTTGATCACCTCTGCGATTTTTTTTTTTTGCGCAACAACTAAAAAAAGACTGAAAATTTTGAAAAAAAAATACGTTTTTATTTTTTTCTGTTAATTTTTTTGTAAATAAGTAAGTTTTCTCTTTCAATTACGGGCACTGATATGGCGGCACTGATGAGATGGCACTGATGGACATCGATGAGGTAGTACTGACGGGCACAGATAAGGTGGCACTGATTGGCGGTGCTGGTATGCGGCACTGATGGGCACACATAGGCGGCACTGATGGGCACACATGGGCGGCACTGATGGGCACACATGGGCGGCACTGATGGGCACTCATGGGCTGCACTGATGGGCACTCATGGGCAGCACTGGGCACTCATAGGCAGCACAGATGGGCACTCATGGGCGGCACTTATGGGTGGCACTGATGGATACTTATGGGTGGCACAGATGGGCACTGATAGGTGGGCACTGGGCATGGATGGGCACTGTGGGGTGGCACTGATGGACACTGTGGGGTGGCACTGATGGACACTGTGGGGCGGCACTGATTTACCCATGTTGCCAGTCAGTGCCCATTTGTGGGCACTGATTGGCATCTTTTTTTTATTTTTTCAGACTTTTTTTTTCCCCAGACATTTTTTTTAGTTTGCCCTTCCCTGGTGGTCCAGGGTGGGCTTCCCTGGTGGTCCAGTGTGGCGATCCGAGGGGGGGCTGTGCTGATAAACAATCAGCGCGAACCCCCCCTGTCAGGAGAGCCGCCGATCGTCTTTCCTCTACTTGCGTCTGTCAGACGCGAGTGAGGAAGAGCCATCAACGGCTCTTCCTGTTTACATCGTGATCAGCCGTGGTTGGACACGGCTGATCACGTGGTAAAGAGTCTCCGTGAGAGACTCTTTACCGAGATCGGTGTTGCAGGGTGTCAGACTGACACCCTGCAACAACGATCGGCGCGATGCGCGCCCCCGGGGGCGCGCAGCGGCTCAGAATCCTGAGGACGTCATATGACGTCCAGTCAGGATTCTACAACTACTTTGCCGACGTCAATATGTCATTGGCGGGCGGCAAGTGGTTAAAGACATTGTTTTTCCTTTAGTGACCCTTTAAGTTGTGGGATGAATTTTGGGTCAGAAACTACAAATAGTAAAGTCAAAACAGAATACTTTCTATGTTGTCAGAGAGGGAAGATGGATATTTTTATTTATAAAAACAGACAAGATACAAAACGCACAACAAACATAACAATCAACGACATGTTCCGGTCAAATACCTAGCAATTAAAAACAAGCATCATAGGAGAATAAAAAGTCCATAAAAATGTCCCAATGTTACAAAAAAAAAACCCTTCCCATAAATCTGAACTCCTACAACACTTCCCAATCTCCAGACATTTGATCCATCGCAATTCGGATATCACCAAACCTGCGATTTTAGGGAAGATGGAATGAGCACTATGGGCGCCCCAAAAATAAGACCTACCCTGAAAATATGACCTAGCGCTATTTTCCAGGAGGATTGCAATATAAGCCCTACCCTGAAAATAAGCCCTAGTTAAAAATGCTTGTAAAATCCTATAATCCACTCTATTATAGTATTATATAATGTACAATGTGTGTGTTTCTGTAATATAATTGCGGGGGAAGAGAGCTCCGGCGGGTAACAGAAGCACAGAGCGGCGCTATAACAAATGTATTTGGCACAATTATATTACAGAAACGCACACATTGTACATTATATAATACTGTAATAGAGTGGATTATAGGACTTTACAAGCATTTTAACTCAGTTCACACTGGGGATTCCTGACAGGCAGGGAGGGAGAGGGGAAGAGAAGACATCACATTACATAGTAAGACCTACCCCGAAAATAAGCCCTACTGTGTCTTTTGTTGGCATAATTAATATAAGACCCGGGCTTATTTTCGGGGAAACACGGTAGAAGCTACAGTATGTGAAGTATGGGACTACAATGCTTGGGATGAAAGGGATATCAGAACAAAATAAGGAAAGCAGAATTTAGGGAGGTAAAACAAATTTGAGGAAGGGACAATTAAAGAGAGTTAAAAGGTGAAAAGAGAGAGAATGATATGCATGTGTTGTGTACAAATGGGGAAAATATAAGTGATTTTAGAGAGATATACATGTATGTGAGTGAATGCTGGAACCTTTAACCACTTCATTACTGGGCACTTAAACTCCCTTCGTGCCCCGACCAATTTTCAGCTTTCAGCGCTGACGCATTTTGAATGACAATTGCGCGGTCATACAACATGGTACCCAAATTATATTTTTATCATTTTTTCCCCACAAATAGAGTTTTCTTTTG
Source organism: Rana temporaria (assembly GCF_905171775.1). NCBI lineage: Eukaryota > Metazoa > Chordata > Amphibia > Anura > Ranidae > Rana > Rana temporaria. Next base: position 17,995,072 of record NC_053490.1, read on the forward strand.
GTGGTATTTGATCATCTCTGCGATTTTTATTTTTTGCGCTATAAACATAAAAAGACAGAAATTTTTGAAAAAAAAACAAACACATTGGGGCATATTCTTATAGATCTGAGGCAGCGGAACGTATGTCCTTTACGTTACGCCGCCGCAAGTTTAAGTGGCAAGTGCCTGATTCCAAAACCACTTACCTGTAAACTTGCGGCGGCGTCGCGTAAAGTCCACCCGCGCAAGCCGTCGCGTAAAGTCCATCCGCGCAAGCCCTCCTAATTCAAATGATCCTGGTAGGGGGCGTGGATCATTTAAATTAGGCGCGCTCCCGCGCCGATCGTAATGCGCATGCTCCGTCGGGTAAATTACCCGACGTGCATTGCGCTAAATGACGTCTCACGGACGTCATTTGTTTTGACTGTAACGTAAATGGCGTCCAGCGCCATTCACGGACGACTTACGCAAACAACGTTAAATTTTCAAATTTCGACGCGGGATCGACGGCCATACTTAACATTGAGTACGCCACCTAGGGGGCATCTTTATCTTTACGCCGCGTATTGCTTACGGAAACAACGTTAAAACACTACGGCGGGCAAGCGTACGTTAGAGAATCGGCGTGACTAGTCATTTGCATATTCTACACTGACCGCCACCTAGCGGTCAGCGTAAATATTGCAGCCTAAGATACAGCGGCGCAGGCCGTCGTATCTTAGGCATGTTTAAGTGTATCTCAGTTTGAGAATACACTTAAACATAGGATCGGACTTACGTCGGCGTATCTGCTGATACGCCTGCGTAAATTATTTGAGAATATGGCCCAATATTTTTTACTTTTTGTTATAATAATATCACAATTTTTTAAAAATAAAAATAAAAATTTCCCTCAGTTTAGGGCGATACGTATTCTTCTACATATTTTTGTTAAAAAAAATCGGAATAAGCGTTTATCGATTGGTTTGCGCAAAAGTTATAGGGGGTAATCCACAAAGACCCGGCGTAACTTAATTTTTTCCATTTAAGTTACACTGCCTTAAAATTTCTACCTAAGTGCCCGATCCACAAAGCACTTACCTAGAAATTTTGGGCTGTGTAACTTAAATTCCGCCGGCGCAAGGCGTTCCTATTTTCATGGGGGCGATTCCCATTTAAATTAGGCGCGCTCCCGCGCTGGCCGTACTGCGCATGCTCGTGACGTCATTTTCCCGACGTGCATAGTGCGAAATTACGTTACGCCGAGCTTTGTGGATTGCGACGGGTCAATAAAGTTGCGTCGAAAAAAAAAAAAGATACGGCGCGAAAAAAAAAATAAAAAATTAAAAAAAAATCGCGTCGCTGGACAGAAAGGTCTGTTTTTACAAGGTGTACTAACTTTACACCTTGTAAAAGCAGCCCTAATTTTGCGTTTGCAAACTAAAACTTACGGAGAAAAAACGAAGCTGAAAAGCTTCGTGGATCTCCGTAAGTGCTAATTTGCATACCCGAGGCGGCATTTCGACACGAAATGCCCCCAGCGGCGGCTGCGGTACTGCATCCTAAGATCTGACAGTGTAAGTCCCTTACACATGTCGGATCTTCTGCCTATCTATGGAAAACTGATTCTGTGGATCAGTTCCAAAGATAGAAACAGGGATACGACGGAGTAACAGCAGTTACGCCGTCGTATCCCTTTTGTGGATTTGGCCCAGAGACCCTACAAAATAGGGGATAGATTTATGATTTTTTTTTTTTTTTTTTACTAGTAATGGCGGCGATCTGCGATTTTTTTGTGAGACCTGCGATATTGCGGCGGACGTATCGGACACTTTTGACACAATTTTGGGACCATTCACATTTATACAGCGATCAGTGCTATAAAAATGCACTAATTACTGTATAAATGTGACTGGCAGGGAAGGGGTTAACACTAGGGGGTGAGGAAGGGGTTAAATGTGTAGCCTGGGTGTGTTCTAACTGTGTGGGGGGTGACCGATGCTGTGTCTCTATGTACAAGGGACACAGATCGGTCTCCTCTCCTCTGACAGCACGTGGAGCTCTGTGTTTACACACAGAGCTCCACGTCCCTGCTGTAACCGACGATCGCGGGTACCCGGCGGACATCGCGACCGCCAGGCACACGCATCGGCTCCCGAGCGATGCGCCGGGCACGTTGTTTCCCCTCTGCGCGCCCCCAGCGGCGCGCACGGGGAAAGACAACAACAGGACGTCTAAAGACGTCCACTCGGCACTTGAGAGCCGCGCTGTGGACGTCTTTTGTCCATAGCGCGGATCCCAAGTGGTTACTTCTACATCTTGTGCGTGTGATGTTAGCTCTGGGCAGACCCCCTCCCTTTCCTGTCTCATAAAAGAATGTGCCGGGATGGCAAGGACACCCATGATATGACTACATTGTACAGTATATCAGAACAAAATGTTCCGGGTAAATGATATACAATGTGGTCATCACAATTATTTTGAATCTGTTTTCCAAACATGATAAAAAGAAGGTTACATTTACACATGTATTATTTCCTTCGATAGTGGAAACAGTGATCCAGATCCACATAGAAATAGATCGGCGCAGCGTATGTGCGATACGCTACGCCGCTGTAACTTACTTTTGGCTACTTTGAATCCTCAAAGAATTCACGCCGTAAGTTACGGCGGCGTAGTGTATCTCTGAATTCAAATCAGCGATTAGTGGGCGGGTTTCATTTAAATGAAGCGCGTCCCCGCGCCGAATGAACTGCGCATGCGCCGTCCCGTAATTTCCCGGCGTGCATTGCGCTAAATGACGTCGCTAGGACGTCATTTTTTTAACTTAGACGTGACTTACGTACATTCCGATTCACAGACGACTTACACAAAAAAAAAATTCAAATTTCGACGCGGGAACGACGGCCATACTTAACATGGCAAGTCTAACTATACGCCGCAAAATACCAGCTTTAACTATACGCCGGTAAAAGCCGTCTAGAGACGACGTAAAGGAATGCGCCGGCCGCTCGTACGTTCGTGGATCGTCAGAAATAGCTAATTTGCAAACCAGACGCGGAAAACGACGTGAACGCCACCCAGCGGACGCCGAAGTATTGCATCTAAGATCCGAAGGCGTACGAAGCCGTACACCTGTCGGATCTAACCCAGATGCCGTCGTATCTTGGTTTGAGGATTCAAACTAAAGATACGACGCGGGAAATTTGAAAGTACGCCGGCGTATTAGTAGATACGCCGGCGTACTCGCTCTGAGGATCTGGCCCAGTGCATTTAAAAAAAGGGAAATTAAGTAAAATGGCCTTCTTAACCACTTCCATACCGGGCACTTATACACCTTTCTGCCCAGACCAATTTTCAACTTTCAGCGCTGTCACGCTTTGAATGACAATTGCGCTGTCATGCTACGCTGTACCCAAACTACATTTTTATCATTTTGTTCCCACAAATAGAGCTTTCTTTTGGTGGTATTTGATCACCTCTGGGATTATTTTTTCTGTTACTTTGTAAGTAAGTACGTTTTCTCCTTCACTGACGGGCACTGATGGGGCTGCATTGACAGGCACTGATAAGGCGGCACTGATGGGAACCGATGAGGTGGCACTGATGGGCACTGATGATGGGCACTAATGTGTAGCACTGATAGGCGGTACTAATAGGCACTGATATGCAGCACTGATAAGCACACATAGGTGGCACTGATGGGCACACATAGGGAGCACTGATAGGCGGCACTGATGGGCACTGATAGGCAGCACAGATGGGCACTAATAAGCGGCATGGTTGGGCAATAATAGGTGGCACGATTCAGCATGGATGGGCACTGATAGGTGGCACTGATGAACACTGATGGATGGTACCTGTAACGGTCACCACCGTTTACGACCTTCCATCCCATCCAAGACAGCTTATCTGACACTCCAACCGTCCAACAGACATCAGACATCCCAGAATAACGAGACTTGCTCCATTACTGGTTTCAAAATGAACACAACTTTAATGGTTTCTTCTCAGCTTATATACAGTACAAGGCATGGAAGTATTCAAAGGGACAATGAAATCTCAACCCCCTAATCACACAATAAGGCTAATTACTAAACATTCCTTCATTAACAGCATAACAAACAAAACACCATCACACAATGATCTCCTTTCAATCCACATCCCCAGACAGACGCTCTGTCTCCGACAAGTACATTCCACACATAAACAGTATTTAGCATACATAATTAGAGGTCTGGGAGCAGACCTGGCTTAACACCTTTACACAAGGACAATGGAATGTCTTCCAGGCCCTGACTCAATTAGCATGTCACTAGTCAGGGCTAAGCATAGAAATGAGTCATAGAATATTCTTTGCAGGCATTAAGGAATATACTGTAAATCACTGTCCACGCCAAAACAATCCAACATGTGTACCCCATCTCCTGGCTCAATCTGTGCCCAAAAGTGACTCCTGATACAGTACCGATGGGCATCACTGATTGGCAGGCATTATTGTTTGGCACTGATTGGCATCCACTGTGGGCACTGATTGGCATCCATTGTGGGCACTGAGTGGCATACCTGGTGGTGACTGGTGGTGGGCATCCCTGGTGGTCCTGGTGGCATCCCTGGACATCCTCAGGGGGGGGGGGGCTGCGCTGATAATCAATCAGCACAGCCCCCCCCCCCCCCTGTCAGAAGAGCAGCCGATCGGCTCTCAAAACTCCACACACCCTATTAGGAAAGATACCACCTGCAGCCAGTTGTTTTATAGTTTTTGAGCTTTCCGTTCTGTCATATACAGATTGTTGGTGCTTTTTGTTTTTTATTTATTTTTATTTTTTAAATCAAAAACAGAATGGGCCAGATTCACATAGAGATACGACGGTGTATCTCCTGATACACCGTCGTATCTCTGAGTTCTGCCGGTCGTATCTATGCGACTGATTCATAGAATCAGTTACGCATAGCTATCCCTAAGATCCGACAGGTGTAATTGTGTTACACCGTCGGATCTTAGGCTGCAATTCCAGGCCGGCCGCTAGGTGGCGCTTCCCTATCTTTTACGCGACGATTATGCTAATGAGCAGTTACGCCGATTCCGAAACGAACGACCGCCCGGCGCTTTTTTTTTATGTCGTTTGCGTTCGGCTTTTTCCAGGGTATAGTTACCCCTGGGTCTATGAGGCGCAGCCAATGTTAAGTATGGCAGTCGTTCCCGCGTCAAATTTTGCAATTTTACGTCGTTTGCGTAAGTCGATTCACAAAAGCGCCGGACGCAAGTTACGCTCACGCCGAAACCAATGACGTCCTAGCGACGTCATTGGGAGCAATGCACGCCGGTAAAATTCACGGACAGCGCCTACGCAGTTAAATCGGCACGGGGACGCGCCTGATTTAAATACTACACTCCCCCTAGCCGCGGAATTTTAATTCCGCCGGGGGATTTACGATACGCCGCCGCAAGTTTTGAGGTAAGTGCTTTGTGAATTACCCACTTGCCTCAAAAACTTGCGGCGGCGGATCTTAAATCACATAGGTTACGCGGATCCAAAGATCCGCTGACCTATGTGAATCTGGCCCAATGTGTGGATTGGAAATGATGCGCCCCTTTTTCCTTGTATGTGCCGAGGTCAGCCTGAAGAATAGTTCGGATTTACGGAAATCTCTGCGTGACCACGCGGCACTGTTATCATTTATTATGTTATCACATCAGGTAAAAAATGTCAGATGGAAACAAAGGATTTGTGTTATCTAGCTAAAACTTATGGAAGAGCCCTGGTGCCATCATCATTTCTTTTCTTTTTTTACAGAATTATGTTTTTGAAGAAAAACATTTTTTACGACCATCATAAAAGTTTTTTATGATGGCTGTAAAAATTGTTTTTTTTTTCAAACACATAATTCTGTAATAAAAAAAAAATGTATGATGGCACCATAAAAACTAACAACACCCAAGCAATGAGAAATTATAATATGGTCGGGAAGAGGTTGTTTTTTTTTTGTTTTTTTTTTAAACATAAACTTGAAGTTCTTACACATGCAATTGTAATATATTGATGTAAGCTGGACCCAGTAATGAAGGGTTCACCCCAATGTATCAGAGCTGTAGCTTAATGCAAAGGTGCTATTAGACAAAGTTACAGACATTGGGCTAGATTCAAGTACAATTGCGCATTTTTTACGGAGGCGCAGGGCAACGTTTTTGCCCTGCGCCCCTGCAAATTGACTGCGCTGCCCTTGATTCACGGAGCAGTAGCTCCGTAAATTGCGTGGGCGCGCCGGCAAAATGCCCGGCGTAAGCGCGCGCAATTTAAATGATCCCGTAGGGGGCGTGGATCATTTAAATTAGGCGCGTTCCCGCGCCGAACGTACTGCGCATGCTCCCGACGTGCAATTTCCCGACGTGCATTGCGGTAAATGACGTCGCAAGGACGTCATTTGCTTCGACGTGAACGTAAATGGCGTCCAGCGCCATTCACGATCCACTTACGCAAACTACGTAAATTTAAAATTTCGCGACGCGGGAACGACGGGTATACGTAACATTGGCTGCCCCTGCTAATAGCAGGGGCAGCCTTACGACGAAAGCGACGAACGCAAACGACGTAAAACACGACCGCCGGGCGCGCGTACGTTTGTGAATCGGCGTGAGTATGCAATTTGCATACTCTACGCTGACAAATACGGGAACGCCACCTAGCGTCCAGCGTCAGAATGCAGCCTAAGATACGACGGCATAAGAGCCTTATGCCAGTCGTATCTTAGGCTACAGTCGGCGTATCGAGCTTTCTGAATACAGAAAGTTGATACGCCGGCGCTACTTAGCAATTACGCTCCGTATCTATGGATACGCAGGCGTAATTGCTTGCTGAATCTACCCCATTGTTTTGGTCAAATATTTAATTTTTAATGGTCCCACCAGTGGTGGCTGGTGCTCAATTTTTTTTTTTTTTTTTTGGGGGGCGCAAACTAACGAAAAAAAAAACACATCAATTGCAGCCTCGTGCCCATCAATTGCCACCACTGTGCCCATCAATTACCGCCACTGTGCCCATCAAACGCAGCTACTGTGCCATAAAATTGTTGCCACTGTGCCATAAAATTGTCGCCACTGTGCCATGCCATCAAACGCAGCCACTGTGCCATGCCATCAAACGTAGCCATTGTGCCATCAATTGTCGCCATTGTATCATGCCATCAATTGTCGCCACTGTGCCATGCCATCAATTGTCACCACTGTGCCATGCCAAACGCAGCCACTGTGCCATCAATTGTCGCCACTGTGCCATGCCAAATGCAGCCACTGTGCCATGCCATTGTCGCCACTGTGCCCATCAATTGTCGCCACTGTGCCATGCCAAACGCAGCCACTGTGCCATGCCATTGTCGCCACTGTGCCTATCGTCGCCACTGTGCCATGCCAAATGCAGCCACTGTGCCATGCCATTGTCGCCACTGTGCCCATCAATTGACGCCATTGTGCCATGCCAAACACAGCCACTGTGCCATGCCATTGTCACCACTGTGCCCATCAATTGTCGCAAGTGTGCCCCTATAATGCCGCCAGATTGCCCCAAAATACCACCAGATTTCTCGGTCATCCATCCTCCTCCACAATCCCCCGCTGGCTCCGATAGACATTTCCACAGCCAACCAGCTGCCGTTATTCAGATGGCCGGCGCTCGCCAGGGGGCCGGCCGTCTGAATAGTGGGCGGAAGCAGCGACAATAGATAGATTCATGCAATGAAATCTATGTATTGTTTCCAGTGGTGGTGCAGGAGCGAGAAGGGAGGTGGCGCTACTGCGCCCTTTACGGATGCACCGCCACTGGGTCCCACATTCTGCGCAGCAAATATACAGCTAACTAAATGTTTGTCTAATGAAAGGTTCAAAATATAAATTGGTTTTGTTTGTTTATGTACAAATCTAAAGCCTCATACACACGATCGGACTGAGGACTAGCAACATGACAGGGATCTACTGCTCCCTGTCCTCGGGAGCAGTGATCTGTCATGTTGTTGTGAGACCATCCCCCCCATAGTTAAGCCTTATACACACGATCGGACTTCCATCTGACTTTTCCTCGGATTTTACTCCGAATGGGCGTTGACCGTAAACTTGTTCTGCATACACAAGGCAGGACTTTTTCAGCCACCCTTTGGGCAACTTCTGCTATTGTTGTCTAACAATGAAAAATGCATACATTAGAATCCACCCACCTTATTCCCTCTATTGGAGGTGGCTGGAGACTTAGGCCTCATACGCATGATCGGACTTCCATCTGACTTTTCCGTGGATTTTTGTCCGAAGGGAGTTGTCCGTGAACTTGGTATGCATACACACAGCAGGACATTTTTGCAGTATCTGGTGTGGATCCAGGTGATTTTTCCTTCATGTTTTGCAAAACTGTGCATGAAATAGATGCTGTATTGCAGGGCTCGACAAATCCCGGGCACCAGGTCGCCATGGCGACTAGAAATAGGGTCCTGGCGACTTGGCTTTGAAGAGGGAGCTGGCGCCATCTGGTGGTGAGCCGTTGGTATTACAAGTTATTACCACCAAATGTGTAAGCTGGCGCTATCTGGTGGTGAGCCGTAGGTATTACAAGTTATAACCACCAAATGTGTAAGCTGGCGCCATCTGGTGGTGGCCGTTGGTATTACAAGTTTAGCATTACAAGTTAAACAGCAATTCTAATGTAATTTTTCACTATTTTCACTGCCATCTTCTTCCCTCTAATTAGAACCCCCAAACATTATATATTTTTTTATCCTAACACCCTAGAGAATAAAATGGCGATCGTTGCAATACTTTCTGTCATGCCGTATTTGCGCAGCGGTCTTACAAGCGCACTTTTTTGGGAAAAAATTTACACTTTTTATATTTAAAAATAAGACAACAGTAAAGTTATCCCATTTTTTTTAATATTATGAAAGATAATGTTACGCCGAGTAAATTCATACCCAACATGTCACGCTTTCAAATTGCGTCCGCTCGTGGAATGCCGACAAACTTTTACCCTTTAAAGTCTTCATAGGCGATGTTTTAAAAAATCTACAGGCTGGATGTTTTGAGTTACAGAGGAGGTCTAGGGATAGAATTATTGCTCTCGCTCTACCAATCGCGGCGATACATCACATGTGTGGTTTGAACACCGTTTACATATGCGGGCGCTGCTCACGTATGTGTTCGCTTCTGCGCGCAAGCTCGTCGGGACGGGGTTTTCTGGCTCCTAACTTTTTTAGCTGACTCCTAGATTCCAAGCAAAATTGTCAACCCCTGCTGTATTGAGTCTCCAAACATTGTGTCCGCCGGGGTCCCGCGATCGAGACACGGAGAGGCAGAACGGGGAGATGCCTATGTAAACAAGGCATTTCCCTGTTCTGCCTAGCAACATGACAGGGATCTACTGCTCCCTGTCCTCGGGAGCAGTGATCTGTCATGTTGTTGTGGGACCATCCCCCCCACAGTTAAGCCTCATACACACGATCGGACTTCAAACAAATTTTTCCGTGGATTTTTGTCCGAAGGGCGTTGGCCGTGAACATGGCAGGACTTTTTCAGCCAACAAATATGAACGTAGTGACGTAATAGATGTACTACGTGGTTTTTCTGCTCTATCCTGCCACCCTTTGGGCAACTTCTGCTAATGTTGTCTTATGGTTAGCATTGCTTCCATGCATGCGTGTTTGTACTTTGGATTTTAGTCCGAAGGACTTGTGTACACACGATCGGATAATCCGACGTAATACATTTGTTGTCGGACAATTTGAGAGCATGCGCAGCCAACATTTGTTGTCGGAAATTCCGACAACAATTGTCCGATGGAGCATACAGACGGTTGGATTGTCCGACAAAACACGTCCGTCGGACAATTGTTGTCGGAATATCCGATCGCGTGTATGGGCCTAAAGAAAAAACACATACTGTATGTTAAATTGATGGTGTAGGAATCAGCTGCTGTGAGCCCCAGTACAGGACACACTCCTTGAAGACCCAAATATTTGATTTTTTTCATAGAATTGATCCCAGTTTTATACTGAGGATGGCAATACCCAGTTTATCATCCAGAAGGACGCTCTTAGCCAGATTCAGAAAGACTCACGCCGGCGTATCTACAGATACGCCGCGTAAGTGTAAATATGCGCCGTCGTATCCATGAGATAAAGAGGGAGAAATTAGGGTAGAGGGAGAGATTATGGTAGAAGGAGAGATGAAGAGGGAGAGATGAAGAGGGAGAGATTAGGGTAGAAGGAGCGATGAAGAGGGAGAGATGAAGAGGGAGAGATTAGGGTAGAGGGAGAGATGACGAGGGAGAGATTAGGGTAGAGGGAGAGATGAAGAGGGAGAGATGAAGAGGGAGAGATTAGGGTAGAGGGAGAGATGACGAGGGAGAGATTAGGGTAGAGGGAGAGATGAAGAGGGAGAGATTAGGGTAGAGGGAGAGATGAAGAGGGAGAGATTAGGGTAGAGGGAGAGATGAAGAGGGAGAGATTAGGGTAGAGGGAGAGATGAAGAGGGAGAGATTAGGGTAGAGGGAGAGATGAAGAGGGAGAGATTAGGGTAGATGGAGAGATTAGGGTAGATGGAGAGATGAAGAGGGAGAGATTAGGGTAGATGGAGAGATGAAGAGGGAGAGATTAGGGTAGATGGAGAGATTAGGGTAGAGGGAGAGATTAGGGTAGAGGGAGAGATGAAGAGGGAGAGATTAGGGTAGATGGAGAGATTAGGGTAGCGGGAGAGATTAGGGTAGAGGGAGAGATGAAGAGGGAGAGATTAGGGTAGATGGAGAGATTAGGGTAGAGGGAGAGATTAGGGTAGAGGGAGAGATGACGAGGGAGAGATTAGGGTAGAGGGAGAGATTAGGGTAGAGGGAGAGATGAAGAGGGAGAGAATATGGTAGAGGGAGAGATGAAGAGGGAGAGATTAGGGTAGAGGGAGAGATGAAGAGGGAGAGATTAGGGTAGAGGGAGAGATGAAGAGGGAGAGATTAGGGTAGAGGGAGAGATGAAGAGGGAGAGATTATGGTAGAGGGAGAGATGAAGAGGGAGAGATTAGGGTAGAGGGAGAGATGAAGAGGGAGAGATTAGGGTAGAGGGAGAGATTAGGGTAGAGGTAGAGATGAAGAGGGAGAGATTATGGTAGAGGGAGAGATGAAGAGGGAGAGATTAGGGTAGAGGGAGAGATGAAGAGGGAGAGATTAGGGTAGAGGGAGAGATGAAGAGGGAGAGATTATGGTAGAGGGAGAGATGAAGAGGGAGAGATTAGGGTAGAGGGAGAGATTAGGGTAGAGGGAGAGATGAAGAGGGAGAGATTGGGGTAGAGGGAGAGATGAAGAGGGAGAGATTAGGGTCGAGGGAGAGATGAAGAGGGAGAGATGAAGAGGGAGAGATGAAGAGGGAGAGATTAGGGTAGAGGGAGAGATGAAGAGGGAGAGATTAGGGTAGAGGGAGAGATGAAGAGGGAGAGATTAGGGTAGAGGGAGAGATTAGGGTAGAGGGAGAGATGAAGAGGGAGAGATTAGGGTAGAGGGAGAGATGAAGAGGGAGAGATTAGGGTAGAGAGAGAGATGAAGAGGGGGAGATTAGGGTAGAGGGAGAGATGAAGAGGGAGAGATGAAGAGGGGGAGATTAGGGGAGAGAGAGAAATGAAGAGGGAGAGATTAGGGTAGAGCAGTGTTTCTCAATTCCAGTCCTCAGGCCCCCCCAACAGGTCAGGTTTTCAGGATTTCCCTCAGATGAAAAGGCTGTGGTGATTAGTAAGGCAGTGAAACTGATCAAATCACCTGTGCAAAATAATGGAAATCCTGAAAACCTGACCTGTTGGGGGGGCCTGAGGACTGGAATTGAGAAACACTGGGGTAGAGGGAGAGATGAAGAGGGAGAGATTAGGGTAGAGGGAGAAATGAAGAGGGAGAGATTAGGGTAGAGGGAGAGATGAAGAGGGAGAGATTAGGGTAGAGGGAGAGATGAAGAGGGAGAGATTATGGTAGAGGGAGAGATGAAGAGGGAGAGATTAGGGTAGAGGGAGAGATGTAGAGGGAGAGATTAGGGTAGAGGGAGAGATTAGGGTAGAGGTAGAGATGAAGAGGGAGAGATTATGGTAGAGGGAGAGATGAAGAGGGAGAGATTAGGGTAGAGGGAGAGATGAAGAGGGAGAGATTAGGGTAGAGGGAGAGATGAAGAGGGAGAGATTATGGTAGAGGGAGAGATGAAGAGGGAGAGATTAGGGTAGAGGGAGAGATGAAGAGGGAGAGATTGGGGTAGAGGGAGAGATAAAGAGGGAGAGATTTGGGTAGAGGGAGAGATTAGGGTCGAGGGAGAGATGAAGAGGGAGAGATTAGGGTAGAAGGAGAGATGAAGAGGGAGAGATGAAGAGGGAGAGAATATGGTAGAGGGAGAGATGAAGAGGGAGAGATTAGGGTAGAGGGAGAGATGAAGAGGGAGAGATTAGGGTAGAGGGAGAGATGAAGAGGGAGAGATTAGGGTAGAGGGAGAGATGAAGAGGGAGAGATTAGGGTAGAGGGAGAGATGAAGAGGGAGAGATTAGGGTAGAGGGAGAGATTAGGGTAGAGGGAGAGATGAAGAGGGAGAGATTAGGGTAGAGGGAGAGATGAAGAGGGAGAGATTAGGGTAGAGGGAGAGATTAGGGTAGAGGGAGAGATGAAGAGGGAGAGATTAGGGTAGAGGGAGAGATGAAGAGGGAGAGATTAGGGTAGAGGGAGAGATGAAGAGGGAGAGATTAGGGTAGAGGGAGAGATTAGGGTAGAGGTAGAGATGAAGAGGGAGAGATTAGGGTAGAGGGAGAGATGGAGAGGGAGAGATTAGGGTAGAGGGAGAGATGGAGAGGGAGAGATTAGGGTAGAGGGAGAGATGAAGAGGGAGAGATTAGGGTAGAGGGAGAGATGAAGAGGGAGAGATGAAGAGGGAGAGGTGAAGAGGGAGAGATTAGGGTAGAGGGAGTGATGAAGAGGGAGAGATGAAGAGGGAGAGATTAGGGTAGAGGGAGTGATGAAGAGGGAGAGATGAAGAGGGAGAGATTGGGGTAGAAGGAGAGATGAAGAGGGAGAGATTAGGGTGGAGGGAGAGATGAAGAGGGAGAGATTAGGGTCGAGGGAGAGATGAAGAGAGGTGGAATAAAAAAGAGGGATTGTGAAAAAGAGGAAAAGGAGGAAGAGAACTAGAAAATAATGCAGTGTTGTTTTTTACTATATAAGGTGACATAAAAATTAGGAACTGCTCTGGGAACGCTGCCAGTCCAAACCCATGACATCCCAGGTCCCCAGTCCTACAAACTTCTCATAGGTCATAGCTGACTCTTCCTTCTCTTCTGCAGTTGGTATATTTATCCTTGCAATATGAATTCCTGGGATTCCGAAACCCCTCTCCGGGATGTCCCTCTCACCCTGCAGAGGAAATGCCGGCAGAGTGTGGAAGTGTGACACATACCACCCAGACCCGTAGACACTGAGATATCTGAGCAATGCAGCCTAGGGGCTGTGCTCACACCTGGACTATGCACACCTGGCCTGCTGACACTCACCTGATTCCTGCCACCACCTCCAGCACACTCTGTCACCATTCCTCTTCCATGGAAAAGTGAAAGTTATTTTCTATTTCTATGGGAGGAGCTGCAAACAGAGGTTTGTAATTATAGGGAGAGTGCTATATGGGTGTGTGGAGAAATGAGAGGACTTTTCCACATTACAGGCCTCTCATTCACTGAAGTTTATTTTGGATTGCAAGGTTCCGCATTTAGAACATAGAAGTTTGCAAAACAGAGAGATGGCTGTGTCAGTATGGATGAGGGAGGTGTCTGCTGCTGCCCATCTACCCAGCAAAATACAGCCAATAAGAGCGCAGGTGAGCATAAAAGGGCCCAACAATTCCTCTGATAGGGGTCTGGCCCGCCGGCACCAAGATCCAGTATTTTGGAGTAAGTACAGAGTAAGTACATAGAAGAGCGGCGGCGTAACGTATCGTAGATACGTTACACCGCCGCAATTTTTCATCGCAAGTGCCTGATTCACCAAGCACTTGCGATGAAAACTACGCCGGCGGCCTCCGGCGCAAGGCGGGCCAATTTAAATGGGCGTGTGCCATTTAAATTAGGTGTGCTCCCGTGCCGGACCTACTGCGCATGCTCCGTTTCTTAACTCCCGCCGTGCTTTGCGCACCGCGACGTCATTTTTTTGAACGGCGACTTCCGTATTCCCGAACGGCTTACGCAAACAACGTTAAATTTTGAATTTCGACGCGGGAACGACGGCCATACTTTAGACAGCAATATGCTTGCTGACTAAAGTTAGGGCACCAAAAAAAACGACTAACTTTGCGACGGGAAACTAGACTAGCGGCGACGTAGCGAACGCGAAAATCCGTCGTGGATCCGCCGTAACTCCTAATTTGCATACCCGACGCTGGTTTACGACGCAAACTCCCCCCAGCGGCGGCCGCGGTACTGCATCCTAAGATCCGACACTGTAAAACAATAACACCTGTCGGATCTTAGGGATATCTATGCGTAACTGATTCTATGAATCGGTCGGATAGATAGAAACAGAGATACGACGGCGTATCAGGAGAAACGCCGTCGTATCTCATTGGTGAATCTGGCCCTAAATCACCTAGCTGACTTAATACCAAGAGCAGATGCATTTCAGGGGCTCAAAACTCCCATCTCAGTTTGGTGACATGAATCATTAAGGCTAGGGTTGCCATTAAGCATGAGCCAAACAGTACCCCCCCCCCCCCCCCCCATTTCGGTTCGCACCAGAACTTGCGAACAGGCAAAAGATTTATGCGAACACCATTAAAGTCTATGGGACACGAACGTGAAAAATCAAGGCCCGGATTCAGATACAATACTGTATGTATCCATGGGGCGTAACGTATCTCAGATACGTTACGCCACCGTAAATTAGGGCGCAAGTTCCGTATTCAGAAAGAACTTGCGCCCTATGTTACGGCGGCGTAACGTATGTGGTCCGGCGTAAGCCCGCCTAATTCAAATGTGGATGATGTGGGCGTGTTTTATTCAAATTTAGTGTGACCCCACGTATTTGACGTTTTTTTACGAACGGCGCATGCGCCGTTCGTGAAAGAATCCCAGTGTGCATGCTCGAAATTACGCCGCAAATCGTCAATGCTTTAGACGTGAACGTAACTTACGCACAGCCCTATTCGCGAACGACTTACGCAAACGACGTAAAATTTTCAAAATTCGACGCGGGAACGACGTCCATACTTAACATAGGATACGCCTCATATAGCACGGGTAACTTTACGCCGGAAAAAGCCTAACGTAAACGACGTAAAAAAATGCGCCGGGCGGACGTACGTTTCTGAATCGGCGTAACTACCTAATTTGCATATTCCTTGCGGAAATATACGGAAGCGCCACCTAGCGGCCAGCGTAAATATGCAGCCTAAGATACGACGGTGTAAGACACTTATGCCGGTCGGATCTTAGGGAAATCTATGCGTAACTGATTCTATGAATCAGTCGCATAGATACGACCCCGCAACTCAGAGTTATGACGGCGTATCCGGAGATACGCCGTCGTAACTCCGTTGTGAATCCGGGCCCAAAAGTCTTTGGGGACCCGGGTACTGCCCCAGGGGGACATGTATCAATGCAAAAAAATAAAGTATTTTCAGGAGCAGTGATAAGAATGCTTAACGTGAAACAATAAAAATGTAAAATTCCTTTAAATATCGTGCCTTAGATCCGAAGGCGTACGTAGCCACACGACTGTCGGATCTTACCCAAATGCCGTCGTATCTTGGTTTGAGGATTCAAACTAAAGATACGACGCTGGAAATTTGAAAGTACGCCGGCGTATCAGTAGATACGCCGGCGTACTCCCTATGTGGATCTGCCCCAAAGGGCCTGGTATGGACGGGGGAACCCATGCTGTAATACTTGTGCATTTGGCTCAAAGAAACAAAGAAGTGTGACAGCAGAAAAAGACCAGGTGGTTCATTGGCCCCTTTTATATTTTTCATTTATTATGTATACATTTTTCTTATGTTTTGGTTTTGTTTTATTGTTTTCCTTTAATTTTCAAGTGAAAAATCAGCCACGTCAGACCTAAAACTTTGCTCATCTTTGTGGTTTTCTTTAAATCCATATGTTCTCCTGCGTAGCGCCATATAAATTGAATATTACACCAGCAGCGCCATCTAGAGATCATATCATAAAACTACACTCGTATTTCTAAAAACCTTATGCAGGATAACACTTTGGACCTCCTCCTGAATATGTTAGTTGATTAGCTGTCATGCTTATCCTACAGCTTCAGAACTCTGGAAGTGAGCCTCACCCGTAACGACCATGCAGCAAGTGGCATCAGAACTCCCGAAGTGCGCTCCTTTTCCAAGTCAGGGGCTCAGGAAAAGATGAAACATCTTCAAAAGGAATGGCAGCCTACATTTTTTATTTACAGGTAATTTGCAATCCACTGGTAACACCCAACGTGAGCTCCTGTACCGACCCCCCTGCCCACCAGACACTCCTACTGAAAGCCTAATTTCATCTTTCTATTTTTACATGATATAACATAAATAAAACAGTTCAGGTATTATTTCTTTGAAGGAACAAACAAGTGAACAAAGGGTGATTTTAAAGTGTATCATGCTTACCTTTCTCCGAACTGACGTCCAAGTCTTTGTTACCTACTATAGCACCAATGGAATGCCCAAAACTTGAGCAACTCTAATATGTAAAAAGGTTCCTGTGACGGTATTAGAATGATATCCCCGTCAAAGATTCCCTTCTTCCCATAAAGAAAATCACCCAATATTCCATGAGGAGGAATATTCCTGGGGTCGCCCAATAAGCCACACATGAGTCAGAGCTTACTGCTGGAACAAGACAGTTTAATGGCAGCTTGCTGCTGGTATATATGCAGTTTACAAGCTAAATCCTCAATCAAAGAACAATGAAATCTCCACCCCCTTTCCACACACAGTGGGGGCTCTCATACAGATTATAGGCAGACACTTCAGAGTCGACCCTGAAAACATTTCTTTAGCTAATGACATCAGTGAAGGTAATTACTAGTTGTAACAGAATACGTTATCTAGACAGCTTGGCCCCGCATATAGAAGAGATAATTACCACAATGAAGCAATCAGAATAATTAACATGAGACCCTTCTAATCACAGTAAACAGTAAACACAGGGCTTCTTCACACAACACACAGATCAATTACCCTTTGAAATAGGGCTGGCTGAGGTAGGGACATTAACATTTCAACAGCCTGTAACACATGAATCCTTTTTACCTCTAACACACACACAGCATAACTAGCAGGGAGAATTACACTGAAGCATATCCTTCACAGTTCCAATCAAAAACTTGTCACTCGTCTTCACCCCTCCCATGAGTAACAGGGATGGACAACCTCACTGCCATCCGTGGGATACAGGAGAGGAAAAGCCCAAGGGCCAAACTTGCATGGTAATAATCCTGGGGCTTCTAAGGCTCTCCAGAAAGTAACAGGGACATCAAGGGGGGGAAGCTTTTGGGTGAAGTTTACCTGAGCTTTTTTAATGGAGAAAATTTAAGTAATGGAGGGGAAGAGGGAAAGGGAGAGGAAGGACATGGAGAGGGAGAGGAGGGAGAAGAAGGAGAGGGAGGGGGGGAGGGATTAAAGTACGAAAAATGTAAAAAAAAGAAAAGGAGAATAGAGGAAAAGAAAAAGAAAGGGAAATGTAAAGGGAAAAAAACGGAATAAAATAGGAGAAAGGGGAAGGGGAGAAGAGAGGTGAGGAGAAGAGGGGAGGGAAGGGAAGGGGAGGGGAGAGGAGAGGAGAAGAGGGGAGGGAAGGGGAGAGGAGAGGAGAGGAGAAGAAGGGAGGGAAGGGGAGAGGAGAAGAGGGGAGGGAAGGGGAGAGGAGAGGAGAAGAGGGGAGGGAAGGGGAGAGGAGAAGATGGGAGAAGAGAGGAGAATAGGGGAGGGAAGGGAAGAGGAGAGGAAAAGAGGGGAGGGAAGGGGAGAGGAGAGGAGAGGAGAAGAGGGAAGGGGAGAGGAGAGGAGAGGAGAAGAGGGAGAAGAGGGGATGGAAGGGGAGAGCAGAGGAGAGGAAAAGAGGGGAGGGAAGGGGAGAGGAGAGGGCAAGGGGAGAGGGAGAGAAGAGGAGAGACATTCAAGTAAGAAAACATGTAAAAAAGAAAAGGAGAAGAAAGGAAAAGAAAAGGGAAGGGAAAGGTAAAGGGAAACAATGAAGAACATAGGAAGGGAAAGGTAGGGCAATGTGAAATAGAGGAGGAGAGGAGAATAGAGGAGAGGAGGGGAAAGGGAAAAAAAATAAAAGTGGAAAGGTACAAAAAAAAAAGTGGAAAGGAAAAAGGAAGGGAAAGGTAAAATGAAAAAGGGGGAAAATATGAGGGGAAATGTAGGAGGAGTAAAAGGGGTAAAAGTGGGGGAGAGGAAAGTGAAAGTGAAAAAAAAATGAAAGAAGGAAAAAAATAAATAAAAAAAAATAAAAGAAAAAGGAGAAGAGAGGAAAATAAAAAAAGGATGAGAAAAGTAAAGGAAAAAATAAGCTGGGTAAAGGTACGGCATTGTGGAAGCGAGGAGAGGAGGGGAAGGGAAAGAAAAATTAAGGGAAAAGTAAAGGGAAAAAGAGAAGAAAAAGGAGGGTAGGGCAATGTGGACAAGAGGAAAGAAGAGTAAAAGAAAAATGAAAGAAAAAAAACATGTAAAAAAAGAAGAGAGGAAAAGGAAAAAAAAGGATAAGAAATGTTGAAATGGAAGAAAATAGCAGGGTAAAGGTATGACAACGTGGAAGAGAGGAGAGGAGAGGAAAGCAGAGGAAAGAGAAAGAAAATTTAATAAAAAAAAAAAAAGGAGAAGTGAGGAAAGGAAAAAGGAAGGGAAAAGTAAAGGGACAAAAAGGAAGAAACCAGGAGGGGAAAGGTAGTTAAACGTGAAATAGAGGAGAGGAGAGGAGAAGAGAGGAGTGGAAGGGAAAAAAGAAAATGAAACAAAATTACATTTAAAAAAAAAAACAGAAAAAAAGAGAAGACTATTACTTGCATAGTAATAATCTTGGGGCTTGTAAGGCTCTGCAGAAAGTAACAGGGACACTATGGGGGGTAATGCTTGCGGGTGAATTTTACCTGCGTTTTTTTTAATGGAGAAAGGGAAAATAAAAGAGGGAAGAGGAGAGGAGAAGAAATGAGAGAAGAGAAGAAGGGAAAGAGAAATGAAAATAAGAAAAAATGTAAAAAAGAAAAGAAATGGAGAAGAGAGGAAAGGAAATAGGAAGGGAAAAGTAAAGGGAAAAATTAAAATAGGAGGGGAAAGGTAGGGCAATGTGGAAGAGAGGAGAGGAGAAGAAATCAGAGGAAGGGAAAGAGAAAGAAAACGAAAGCAGTGAAAAAGGTACCAAAAAAAAGGAGGAGGGGAAAGGAAAAAGGAAGAGAAAGGTAACATGAAAAAGGAAGAAAATAGCAGAGTAAAAGGTACGGCAATGTGGAAGAGAAGAGAGGAGAGGAAAAAGAAAGAAAATTAAAAAAAACAAATATGTAAAATAACTGAAAAGAAAAGAAGAAGACAGGAAAGGAAAAAGGATGAGAAAAGTAAAGGGAAAAGGGGAGAAAATAGGAGGTGAAGGGTAGGGCAAAGTGTAGGAGAAAGAAAGAAAATGAAAGAAGGAAAAATGTAAAACAAAAAACTGAAAAGAAAAGAAAAAGGAAGGGAACAGTAAAGGGAAAAATGAAGAAAATAGGACGTGGAGGAGAGGAGAGGAGAATGCCTGTAGCCAGTTCAGGGAAACTTTTCTCATCTCCTCTTCTGACTGGTATTTGCTGGATCCATGTGTTCTTTTTCATAGTACAGAAAAAAAGGAATTACATTGGTGATGGTTCTCATTTATGCAGATACAGCTATCAGTCCTCTTCCCACACAGATACCTGGCTATATTACTTGTGTGCTTGGCTTATGTTGTTTGATTTATTGGCCTTGCCAGTGAAGAATCCGCCACGTTGGATGTAAAATTTGCTCATCTGTGACCCTGCTGGTGGCTTTGGATCCATATGTTACCCTACACAGGACCATGCAATGGAATGATGCAACTCTGCAACAGCATCGCCATCTACTGGACATATCATAAAACTGCACTGATGTTTCTGAGACACTTACTAAAAAATACAGTGGGGTAGATTCAGGTAGATTTGCGCAGTTTTTACGGAGGCGCAGGGCACCGTTTTTGCCCTGCGCCCCCGCAAATTATCTGCGCTACCCTTGATTCACGGAGCATTAGCTCCGTAAATTGCGTGGGCGCTCCGGCAAAATGCCTGGCGTAAGCGCGTGCAATTTAAATGATCCCGTAGGGGGCGTGGATCATTTAAATTAGGCGCGTTCCCGCACCGAGCTTAGTGAGCATGCTCCGTCGGGAAACTTTCCAGACGTGCATTGCGGTAAATGACGTCGCAAGGACGTCATTTGCTTCAAAGTCCAGCGCCATTCACGATTCACTTACGCAAACGACGTAAATTTAAAATTTCACGACGCGGGAACGACGGGTATACGTAGCATTGGCTGCTAATGGCAGGGGCAGCCTTACGCAAAAACCGACGTACGCAAACGACGTAAACTGCGTACGCAGGGCTCGCGTAGGGTTGTGAATCGGCGTTAGTATGCAATTTGCATACTATACGCTGACCACAACGGGAACGCCACCTAGCGGCCTGCGTAAGAATGCAGCCTAAGATATGACGGCATAAGGAGCCTTATGCCAGTCATTTCTTAGGCCTCGTACACACGATAGAATCCATCCGCAGATAAATCCCAGCAAATGGGTTTCTGCGGATAGATCCTATGGTGTGTACACGCCAGCGGATCTGTTTCCGCGGAGAAATCTCCTCTGGGATGGATTCCAGCAGATCGGATATTTGCTGTGCTGCACAACAAATCCATCTGCTGGAATCCATTCCAACGGATGGATCCACTCGTCTGTACAGACTTACCGGATCCATCCGTCCAAAGGGATTCCCCGCACGCGTCGTAATGATTTGACGCATGCGTGGAATTCCTTATATGACAGCGTCGCGCCCGTCGCCGCGTCATAATCGCGGCGACGGCGCGACACGTCATCGGCAGAGGATTTCCGCGCGGATTTCAATGCGATGGTGTGTACACTCCATCCCATCGAAATCAGCGGAAATCTTTGAGAGGATTTATCCGTGGAAACGGTCCGCTGGACCGTATCTGCGGATAAATCCTCTCGTGTGTATGGGGCCTTAGGCTGCAGTCGGCGTATCGAGGTTCCTGAATCAGGAGCATTCGATACGCCGGGGCAAGTAAGCAATTACGCTGCGTAACTATGGTTACGCAGGCGCAATTGCTCTTTGAATCTACCCCAGTATATATATATATATGATAAAACTAGGACCTCCTTCTGAATATGTTAGTTGTGCAATGCTTATCCTGTGGCTTCAAAACTCTGAGCATTGTCTATAACAACCGAGCATCCAGTAACTGCAGAACTCAAGTGACGTGAGAAAGTTTTCAAGGTCAGAGGCTCAAAAATGCTGAAACATCTTCAAAGGGAGAGGTCAGACATGGCAGCTTCCCTTTTTTCCCCCTTCTCCTTTTTTTTATACTAGTCTCTATGGGCCAGATCCACAGACATTTACACTTGCGCCGCGTATCAGAGATATGCTACGCCGCCGTACCTTTTCCTGGCGTACTTTCAAATCCTCAAAGATTTTGCGCCGTAAGTTACGGCAGCGTAGTGTATTTCTGGCGGCGGAATTCAAAATGGCAGGTAGGGTGCGTGATTCATTTAAATGAAGCGCGTCCCCGCGCCGATTGAACTGCGCATGCTCCATTTAGACATTTCCCGCCGTGCTTTGCACGAAATAACGTCGCTAGGACGTAATTTTTTTAACTTAGACGTGACTTACGTCCATCCCTATTCACGGACGACTTACGCAAAAAAAATAATTCAAATTTCGACGCGGGAACGACGGCCATACTTTAACATGACAAGTCTATCTATACGCCGCAAAATAGCAGCTTTAACTATACGCCGGAAAAAGCCGACTAGAGACGACGTAAGAGAAAGCGACGGCCGCGCGTACGTTCGTGGATCGTCGGAAAAAGCTAATTTGCATACCCGACGCGGAAAACGACGCGAACTCCACCCAGCGGGCGCCGAAGTATTGCCCCTACGATCCGAAGGCGTACACCTGTCGGATCAAACCCAGAAGCCGTTGTATCTTGGTTTGAGGATTCAAACTAAAGATACGACGCGGGTAATTTGAAAGTACGCCGGCGTATCAGTAGATACGCCGGCGTACTCCCTATGTGGATCAAAATTTACTGGAAATGAAAGGAGGAAGGACAAAGAAAAGAACAAGAGAAAGGAAATTAGAGGAAAGTAGAGGAACGGAGAACAGAAAGAAGAAGAAACTAAAGAAAAAGGGAGAGGAGAAAGAAAAATAGTAGGGGGAAGCGGAAGGGAAAGCATATAAGAGGAAAAAAGAGAAAGTAGAAGAAATGAGATAGGAAAGGAGACGGGGAGTGAGAGGAAAGTGGGAAAGAGAATAGAGGAAAGGAGAATTTGAGGACGAGCGAAAGGAATATAGACAAGAGAAGAGAAGTGAGAAGAGGAGAAAGCTGGGGAAAGGAGAAATTAAAGGAAAGCAGAAGAAATAAGATAGGAAAGGAGAGAGGAATAGACAGGAGGGAGGAGAGGAGAAATGAAAGTAGAGGAAAGGAGAAGGTAACAAAGAGGAGAGGGGAAGAAAGGAAAAGAAAAGAAAAGAGAAAAGCAATGGAAAAATGAAAGGAGAAGAAAGGAGGGAGGAGAGGGGAGAAGAAAGAAGGGTAAAGAGAGGTGAGGAAAGGAGAAAGAGGATCAAAAAAAGGAATAGAGAAAAGAAAAGAGAGAAAAGCAGATGGTAGGAGAAAGGAAAAGGAGAGGAAAATAAAGGAGAGAGGAGAGGAAACATAAAGGAGAAAATAAAGGAGACGAGAGGAATAGAGAGAAGAGGGAAAGACATATAAAAGGAGAGAGGAAAGAAGATAGGAAATGAGAGTGAAGAGAGAAATGAAAGGAAAGAACAAAAAGAAAAGATCAACCAGTGTGATCTATTCCAGAGAAGAGTTCAAGAGTGAAGGAAAAGAGTGCAGAGGAAAGTGGTCAGGTCTTAAGCCGCGTACACGCGACCGTTTTTCATGGCGAGAAAAATTACATTTTTTAATTTGGTCATTAAAAACGATCGTGTGCGGGCTCCAGAGCATTTTTCTCGATGTGAAAAATGGGCATTAAAAAATTAGAACCTGCTCTATTTTTTCTCTTTGTTTTTCACGTCGTCATTTTTCACATCGTGAAGAACGGTCGTGTGCAGGCTTTATCGACGGGGAAAAAACGTGCATGCTCAGAAGCAGGTTATAAGAAGGGACATTTGCATAATCAGCCCAAAGGGTGTCGTCAATGAAATGGAACTTCCCCTTTATAGTGCCGTCGTACGCGTTGTACGTCACCGCGCTTTGCTCGAGCATTTTTCTTTTCACGATCGTGTGTAGGCTTGACAAGAATCACGTCGAGAAAAACGTTGTTTTTTTTCCATGACATTAAAAACGGTCGTGTGTGCGCGGCATTAGGCTCGATTCACACTAATGCATTTTTAGATGCTTTTTGCATCTTGCAGTAATGCAGGGAATTTTTTTAACATGGATTCCTATGTTTATATATATATTTGTTATCTGCTTCACTTACTACTGACCTCTGAATTCTGCTTCACTTACTACTGACCTCTGAACTCTGTGTCAGTTACTACAAAGTTTAGGGGCGAAAGGTAAGTGATTCAGCGTTCAAAGGTCAGTAGTAAGTGACCCTCTGTCTCACAGTGCAGTCAAAAAGCCCTCCCCACCACTGCGCGGCTTCTTTTTTTTTTTATAATGAAACTTTATTTTAAAAAAAATCTTTACATATAACATTTTTTTTTTTTTAATTACTCTTTTTTCTTTATTATCACAAATTTCAACATACAACATCAATATAACACATACAAAATTACCCTCTTTACATCATATAACATCTTATCCCCCCTTCCCCCTGGGCACACATTCATTGCTTCCCCTCTCTAAAAAGAGAGGAGAGCAGAGAGGGGGAAAAAAAAAAAAGGGGAGCTTGCTAGCCCCTTTCTGTGTGTTACTATTGTGTTTTATTCCCCCTGTGCATAATATCCAGTGAAAGAAAGAAAGAAGAGAAAAAAAACCCCTCTTAACCACTTAAGCCCCGGACCAATATGCTGCCTAAAGACCCAAGGGGTTTTTACAGTTCGGCACTGCGTCGCTTTAACAGACAATTGCGCGGTCGTGCGACGTGGCTCCCAAACAAAATTGGCGTCCTTTTTTCCCCACAAATAGAGCTTTCTTTTGGTGGTATTTGATGACCTCTGCGGTTTTTTATTTTTTGCGCTATAAACAAAAATAGAGCGACAATTTTGAAAAAAATTCAATATTTTTTACTTTTTGCTATAATAAATATCCCCCAAAAACATATATAAAAAAAAAAATTCCCTCAGTTTAGGCCGATACGTATTCTTCTACCTATTTTTGGTAAAAAAAATCGCAATAATCGTTTATCGGTTGGTTTGCGCAAAATTTATAGCGTTTACAAAATAGGGGATAGTTTTATTACATTTTAATTTTTTTAATTTTTTTTACTACTAATGGCGGCGATCAGCGATTTTTTTCGTGACTGCGACATTATGGCGGACACTTCGGACAATTTTGACACATTTTTGGGACCATTGTCATTTTCACAGCAAAAAATGCATTTAAATTGCATTCTTTATTGTGAAAATGACAGTTGCAGTTTGGGAATTAACCACAGGTGGCGCTGTAGGAGTTAGGGTTCACCTAGTGTGTGTTTACAACTGTAGGGGGGTGTGGCTGTAGGACTGACATCATCGATCGAGTCTCCCTATAAAAGGGATCACTTGATCGATGCTCCGCCATAGTGAAGCACGGGGAAGCCGTGTTTACATACGGCTCTCCCCGTTCTTCAGCTCCGGGGAGCGATCGCGACGGAGCGGCTATAAACGAATAGCCGCGCCGTCGTCCCGGATCGCTCCCCGCGGCTTACCGACCGCCGCATGTAGCGGGGGGGGGGGGGTCCCGATCGGACCCCCCACCCACGTCTAGGCAGGCACGTACAGGTAAGTTGATGTGCCTGTCCGTGCCATTCTGCTGACGTATATCTACATGAGGAGGTCGGCAAGTGGTTAAGAAGGAGCTCAGTGGCTCCCTATTACATGTGCCCTTACCCCTTCCTCTGGTGTCCAATAAACCCCCTGTAGTTTGGGGTGAAAAAAAAGAAATTATTAATATTATTATATATACAGGGCCGTTTGAAGGAATTTGGGGGCCCCAAGCAAAATGGACATGGAGGCCCCACCCCCACATGCACGCACGCAAAGCCTCCCCATGTTCCTTTTACTCCCTCCCTCCCTATGTTCTTTTTACACCCCATACCGGGTCCATACCATGTGGCAGGAGATTCAGTTTCCTGTTCCTGGCCGGACTGAAAGGAAGTGAGCACTCAGTGTGCACTTCCTGTCAGTCCGGCCAGGAACAGGAAACTGAATTCCAGCCAGAGTCCGGACTGACAGGAGGAAGGAAGAGGAGCTCGGCCACGCTACAGAGAAGGGGAAGTGACAACTCAAAACGGCAGTGCTGCAGGCTCTCTATAGAGCGCTCAGGCGGCTGCAGCATATTGGGAATGCGGCAGGGGCCCTTTTTGGGGCCCCAGGCCAGCTCGGGGCCCCAAGCAATTGCTTGGTTTGCCTGCCTTGTAGCGACAGGCCTGTATATATACCCTTGTATAATATCCAGTGAACCAGAAAACAAAACAACAAAGCACAAAAAAAAAAAAAGAACATTTGAGGATTAAGAAAGCCGCTTACTAGCGCCTTACTTTGTGATACTATTGTGTTTTATTACCCCTAAGTGTAATTCCAGTGATTTTTTTTTACATATAACATTTAACATGCCTTGACACTCGATACCACCTTTTATTACTATATGGTGGTTTCCGGTCCTCCCCAAACAAAAAAAAAAAAGAAAGGGGGGGACGACGCATGAAAACGTTTGTGACTATAAAAATCTAAAAAAATTTATTAATTAGTGCTGTCAGTTAAACGCGCTATTAACGGCGTTAACGCAAACCCATGTTAACGCCGTCAATTTTTTATCGCGCGATTAACGAGGCGGCGTTCGGGGGTTATACCGGGATGATGCCTGCAGCCGCAGGCATCATCCCGGTACCGTTGTTTAGAGCGGGCGATCGGCTATTGTTATATTCTAAAATCCCTTCCGGAAGGATTTTATAAAGAATATATATATTCTTGTTAAAGCGGATCGCCCGCGGCCTAATCGAGTTTTTTTTTTATCCCCATTGATATCTCTATTAGCACTGCTGTGCTAAACTCACGATTCCGGGGTTCGTCCGTTGCTCCGCTTCTATTTCAGCCCCAAGAATAACTTATATTCTCCCTCGCGTCCCGTGGCCATTTTAGCTTTGGGCACGCGATTCCAGCAAGGAGTTACTTCCTATTTGCGGTGGATGCTGTCCCAGCATCCACCGCAAAATCTCGTTCATGCGCAGTGTCGAATGTTCCCTGGCGGCTTGAGCGTCTCTGTTGCCATCGCAACGGCAGGCGTATGAATGAAAAGTTCCCGCCCCGTTGTGATGATAACAGAGCCTCGTGTAATACAGCAACAGACTGAGAGACTCACAGCAGAGAAGACCGGACTAGCAAGGTAAGAAAATTACTGAATGATTTTATAGTATAATAAACATAATCATTGTTTCATTATAGAAATAGAATCTAACGATAGTATAAAATAGTTTTTTAATTGTTATAACGAATTACTGACTAAAAAATTTTTTTTATTCCATAAAATCATAAAAAAAAATCTAAAATTTAATACACAAATATAATGTTATATTCATATATATTTAAAAATATTTGTTAGATTTTTGATTGATGTTTGTGCTTCTTTTTTTTTAGATTATTGTAAAAACAAATATATCTATAAAATAATCATTGTACTTCTATATGCCTTCATTTTTTTTTTATTGTTATATATAATATATTAATTGCCTATAAATAAATATATTATATCATTTATGAGTATTTATGTTGGTTTATATATATATATATATATATATATATATATATATATATATATATATATATATATATATATATATATATATATATATAGAGAGAGAGATATAGAGAGTTAGATATATAGATATATGTGTATATATATATCTATATATAGAGGGTGATAGAATGTGAGAGACATTATATATATATATATATATATATATATATATATATATATATATATATATAATGTGTGAGAGAGAGACATTATATATATATATATATATATATATATATATATATATAATGTGTGAGAGAGAGACATTATATATATATATATATATATATATATAAATATCTCACTCCATATTTTTTATATATATATATATATATATATATATATATATATATATATATATATATATATATATATATCTATATTTATTTATTGATTGATTTATGAGAAATCTTCATATACATATATATGAAATTATATATAGATATATAAACAATCATATGTGTTTATATCCATAAATATATTATTGATGATTTTATATACATATAGATATATAATAAATCATTTAGCTATAAATATATATATATATATATATATATATATATATATATATATATATATATATATATATATATATATATATATATATATCTCTTCAATTAGATTAAATAAAATAAAAATAGTGTGTATGTGTATATATATGTATATATATATATACACACACATATCTCTCTTTCTCTCTCTCTCTCCCTCTCTCTCAAAAATCTTATTTTAATTGTAAAAAAATTGGTGAAATATAGATATCTACATGAATTAATGTATGTGTATATAAAATCATTATATATATATATATATATATATATATATATATATATATATACACACATATACACATATATATATATATATATATATATATATATATATATATATATATATATATATATATATATATATTTTTTAAATGTAAATAACACTCTACATTTTATTTCATTTTTCACTTGTATAATAGCATGAATTTGTTTTATTTGGACAGGTGAAAATGGACAGGTTTTCTTGTCTGCTTTTGTTTAAACCAGAAAGAGCACTGTCTATTATCACTGATCTTATCTACTGTCTGAGTATAGTCTTTTTTTTTCAAGCCGGTTTTATCAGGCTCTTTAGCCGTTATCAACATATGCTTGTGACTGCCTAAGCAAAAAACAGGCCACCTGTATTTATTTAAGTCTATCTTACATTGTTGGGCCAAGAGACGTCATGACTCAGACAGACACACAGTAAATAACATTAATTCAAAAGATAATCAAATCTACACTAATATAAAAAAAATCTAGGCCTGTTTAGGATAAGACAAGCCTTGTAGAGGAATTTTTTTCTAACAGACAGATCCTACACTATTTATTTCTATTTAGCCTTAAACTTCACAATAAAAAAAAAAATGTGTTAAGTTTTACATTATTATTGTAATTATTATAAATATGATTAAATAAAGTATAATATTGTTCATATAGTATTTAAAACTTTTTTTTTTATTTCATTAAATCTAGATAATATTCAAAAGATATAAAAATCTAATCCACCATTGAAATGGTAAGTTAAATTGTTCTAATATTTAGCTTTATATGTTGTTATATTTTTTTAAAATATACAATTATTTCTTTTCATTTTATTTTAAGGAGAGTGATCCCAGATCTCCTGCGGAAAGAGCAGCAAGCTACAGCTTATTGAGTGAAGAGGAAAGAGTAAGTTTCATTATTTAATTTTAATATAAAATTTGAATTAAAAAAAAAAAAAAAAAAATTATATATATCTAAAAATATTTATTTAGAGTTTCTGTGTGTATATAGAGATATACACACAAAATATATATTTATATATGTATACCTCTATTTTTTAAAAGAAATCAAAAAAATACACTGTGTATATTTGAGTGTATTTAATAAAATACTGTATTGTTATAAATACATTTTTATATATAAATACATTCAAATATATAATTACATGTGTGTGTGTGTGTATATATGTATATGCACACACGCACACCAGAACACACATTCTAATTATTTCACTATATTAACGAGTATCTAATATTTTTTTCATTTTTTAGATTTAATCCTACATATAGATATATATATATATATATATATATATATATATATATATATATATATATATATATATATATATATATATAGATATATATATATATATATATGTATATATGTGTGTGTGTGAATATATATATATATATATATATATATATATATATATATATATATATATATATATATATATATATATATATATATAAATTAATCTTGCTATCTATTGAATTTTCTAAAAATGTTATAAAATCTGATATGCTGGTTTATATATTTATGTATGTTTGTGTTTGTATATGTATATATATATAGATTATATATATATATATATGTGTTTGTATATGTATATATATATAGATTATATATATATATATATATACATATATACACACACATATATATATATATATATATATATATATATATGTATATATATATATATATATATATATATATATATATATATATATATATATGTGGTGATATAATCATTCTCTTTTTGTGTTTGTGTAGATATATAAGTTTATTTAATTACATATTAGTGTATATTTAAAATAAATATTACATAAATAAATACACATATATATATATATATATATCTATAAAAAATGAGCAGAATACACTTAAATATATATAGTGGAATTGCTAAGAGATAGGGTGTGTGTGTGTGTGTAATATATATATAATTATCAAAATATATGTATTTTTTTTTTGTTTTAGATTAACAAATATAAACACATACAAAATATAACTATTATGTTCTTTGTGTTGTTTTTATAATAAATATGTAAAAAAAAATATTTATTTACTTATTATTGAAACAATTCAAAGAATTTAATATTTATATTTTGTATGTGTGTTTATATTTGTTAATATAAAACAAAATAAAAAGACATATATTTTGTTAGAATATATATATAGAGATAGATATAGATATATATAATCTCACACACAGAAAACATAGATATTTATATTTTTAAATATATTTATTTAAAAAACATATAGATATACAGGGCCAAATTCTCAAAACCATGTGTAAATTTAGGATTATCTAACTTATGTCATTTAAGTTAGGGCGCCCTAAGTTGGTGTCGTAACTACCGTATTCTCAGTGCATTTGCGCTCAAAACTGCGCCATCCTTAACTTAAGTTTCAATGCCTAAGGCGTGGTTATGGCAAGTGGGTTTGAAGTGGGCGTGCTTCATTGTAATGAGCCGTGACCCCATGCAAATGAAGTGCCGGCCGTACTGCGCATGCGCGCACGAATCTGGACCTCAATGCGCATGTGCAGAACTTTGGTCAGCGCAATCAGTGAGATAGGTAAAAGGCCAAGCGTACTTAGTTTGAAGATCGCCCTGTGGCTAAATAGCCCCAGTCAAACACACTTCAATTGCAAAAGTATTTCCCTGTGTTCCCTTCCTAAAGCAAGTTGCTTCTGCTTTGAACGTTTGTCAGTGTTTGTTGGTAAGATTGTTTTGTGAGAAAAGTGTTTGTGGAGTTGGAGGGTATAGTTGGTGTTTGTTTTTGCTAATTTGTTTTTTGTTTTGATTGTTTGCCTGTTTGTTTTTACTAATAGTTTTTTTTGGGTTTTGTTTATATTTTTTGTTTTTCTTTTTTGCCTGTTTGTTTTTGAATTAATAGTAGCTGTCTGTCTATTTTTTATTTTGGCTTGTTTGTATTTTCTTTGGTGTGTGTGTGTATTGTTGTTTGTTTGTTGGCTGAGTTCCCTGTTGCTGGGTGTTGTCTGTCATGGCTCCCAAGCGCAGGAAGCTAAATTTTTCACCGGCAGAGAAGCATATACTTGCTCAGGGCGTCCTTAAATTTGGGCGATTTCTCCATGGCCCTGAGAGCCACACCACCCCCCCGGGCAAGGAGGAAGGAGATCCTTCAAAAGATCACCGATCGGATCAATGCGGCGGGGGGGGGGGAGACCAGGACCATCGCTGGAGTTCAAAAAAAAATAAATGACTTGAGGAGCGTGTCCCGGAACAAGCTGGCAACGCTGCATGCCCATACCAGGGGCACTGGAGGAGGGGGACCCTGCCCAGTCAGGATGAGTGAGGAGGAATGGGCAGTGGCCCAGTGTTTCCACCCACAGCAGGTGGTGGGCCTGCCTGGCTTTGACAATGATCCTCTTATGAGGACAGGTAATTTTTTTGAATTTCTATCTGGTGATTAGCATGTGTGGGTGGGGGAAGGGAAGATGTGCCAAGTTTGTGGATACAACAACCTGTGATCGTTTTGTGTCCTCCCCAGATGGCCAGGAGGTGGCAGCCCCATCAGCCCAGGAGGTGGCAGCCCCATCAGCCCAGGAGGTGGCAGCCCCATCAGCCCAGGAGGTGGCAGCCCCATCAGCCCAGGAGGTGGCAGCCCCATCAGCCCAGGAGGTGGCAGCCCCATCAGCCCAGGAGGTGGCAGCCCCATCAGCCCAGGAGGTGGCAGCCCCATCAGGTCACGAGGTTGCTGGCCCATCAGGTCAGGAGTTTGCTGGCCCATCAGGGCAGGCTGCTGCACCACCCCCAAGACAGGCTCATGCAGAGTCACAAGAAGGGCAGGATTCGCCATGGGAGGGGAGTGCCCACAACTCCCCTAATTTGGATGTTGAGTGGGAGGAGGATGAGGGGGAGGAAGATGACAATATTCTGATTGGGCAGGAAATAATGATGGGCCAAGATATGACCTTTGAATCATCCCCTGAGGGAACCCCACAGGCGCCCAGAAGTCAGGCCACCATCATGGGTCGCCCCTTCCAACCCTCCTCCAACATGCAGCAGCACCCATGGCTCACTCCAACTCCTCCTCCAAGGCCACAAGCCTCAGGGGCAAGTAGGATGCCGACCCCTGAAAACAGGGGGGGGTTGGTGCGTCTGCCGGTCAGTCTGTTGAGGGACAATGTCCGGCAGACCCGCAGTCTGTCTGCGATCCAAAAAACAATGACCAAGGTGGAGCGCAGCCTGGGTGCAATGAGGGAGTCACTGGGTGACGTGGCCACCAACTCCGTGGGGGTCATCACCTGTTTGTGGGACATGAGGAACGCCACAACAGGTGTGGCCCAGGAGGTGACTGCCCTCACCCAGGCTGTGCAGGCCAATACCCGGGCTGTGCAGGCCAATACGGCTGCCATAACTTCCTGTCTGACAAGGATAGCCGTTGCCTTGGAGGGAAGGCCAGCAGGAGGACAGACACCAGGGGAGGCTGCTTCCTCCCCTGTACAGTCCCCCCGCCCTCAAAATACTCCCTCCCCTGCACAGTCCCCCCCCCTGAGAATACTCCCTCCCCTGCACATTCCCCCCCCCCTGAAAATACTCCCTCCCCTGCACAGACCCCCCCCCGTGAAGATCCCCCAGTTGGCCGTGGCCGTCCCCGTGGCCGTCCCCGTGCCCGTCCCCGTGACCGTGCCCATGCCCGTGGGCAGCCCAGAAGGAGCACTCGGCAACATCCCTAATTTGCAGGGGTACTTTTTTTTTTTTTTTTTACACTGTACTTATGATTTGGTCTATGTGTGTGAATGATGTGTGAATGTGGGGGGATGGCATTCCTGAAAACATAAGGGTGTCACCCTCAGTTTTGGTGGAGTAGGGATCCCCAGGACCAGGGAGAAGTCATCCTAGGTTCCTGAATGGTGTATGAATGCACAGTGACATAATTGGAGCCGTGGCGGGGCGTTACTGCTCCCAAGTACCAAAGGGGGGGGGGGGTACTTGGATCTAATCCAATTCTATGTGCATGTGATGTGTCTGTGCTAGGGACCACAGTGACGTGCATTCATGCATTCTCATTGTGAGATAATTAATGTGCGTTTTGTTACTCAAAATAAACATTCTGTTTGGCATATAAGTAATGTGCATTTATTTAACAAAATAAAGATTTAAAGGTCACATAATCTCTGTGATTTGGTCTTGGCAAATCAAAAACAAAAATTGTAATAGGATGCATTTACTGGGCAAAGATGCCTTCAGACAGTTGTCTCCTGATTGCCTGGGCCTCAGCAGACCGGGTAGAGGGGTTTGGGGGGGGGGGGGTTGCCTGGGTGGGGGGTCAGGTCAGGAGATATGTCCACATGCATGCCCTTTCTTAATGCAAAATTGTGCAGTATGCAACATGCACCAATAATTTTGCATACAAAGTCTGGGGAATATAATAGTGTACCCCCAGTCTTGTCCAGGCATCGGAATCGTGACTTTAGCATGCCAAAAGTCCGCTCAACTATAGCCCGGGTCTGGACGTGCACCTCATTGTATTTTCTTTGTCCGGGTGTTTGGGGGTTTCTAAAGGGGGTCATCAGGTGGGGTCCCAATGCATATCCTGAGTCACCTGTAAGGGAAAAGACAGGAGGATATTAGTCATGCATGTGCCCCTTGTGATGTCTCCATCATGGGGGGGGCATACCTGACACCAATGTCACTCACCAATCAGCCAGCTGTCTCCATAAACGTTCATCTCCAAGTCTTGGTAGATCTTGGTCTGCCGTAGAATAAAACTGTCGTGGCACGACCCTGGAAACTTGGCACAAACGTGCCAGATGAGGCCATGGGCATCTACAATCATCTGGACGTTGATGGAATGCCACCCTTTTCTGTTTCTGAACAGGTGTTCAGTTTCATGGGGGGGCTGGAGTGCAACATGGGTGCAGTCAATCGCACCGATGATCTTAGGAAAGCCAGCAATATTGTAGAAGTCTGTCATGGCTTGCACACGCTGGTCCTCCTGGGTGGGCATGACAAACTGATGGCTCATGCGCCGCAGTATGGCAGGGACCACCTGATGTAGGCATTTACTCATGGTGGACTGCACCATCCCAGCCACACCTCCAGATGCTCGCTGGAAGGAGCCACTCGCTAGAAAATGCAGTGTTGCCATAACTTTTTCCAGAGGTGTCAGGGCATGGGAACGTAGGGTTGGGGCGATTAGATCCTCATGAAGGAGTTGTGTAATCTCCAGGATGGCCTCCCTATCAAATCGGTAGTTGCCAATGACCTCATAAACTGGCATTTGCCAAATATCACGGCGTGGCCGATAAACACGCGCCTGTGCCCTCATCCTCCTCCTCTGTGCCCTCCTCCTCCTTTGTGCCTGTAAGGCAGCAAGTGCCGTCAAAATCATTGCTGGTCCTGGCATTTTTCAGCAACAAACTTCACAACTAGAGCTGTAACTCCCTTCTGCAAACCCTTCCACAGCATGTGTAAAATTAGGGCTGGTTTTATAATGTGGAAATTTAGTCAGAAAAACTAACAGGTGCGCACAGGGCGGAAAATACGGCACACACACTTAATTCTGAGAATCGCCCTAACTCCCTCATTTGCATCTTTGCCTATCAAAAACAGCGGCGAGCCTAGCGTAATTTGCGCCCGGGAATGCGCAGGCGTAACTAATTTAAGTACGGCTGAAAATACGGAAATCTTTGCTTAAGTCGTTTTGACGATCGCGCGCAAATATACGCGCCGTGTAAAATTAGAAAAATGGAGTTAAGTCTGCGTATCTCTTTTGAGAATTTGGCCCACAATGTCTATATACATATAATATCTATATATATATCTAGAACATCTAATTATATATCTATATCTATATATATATATTTATATATATATATATATATATCTATATATATCTATATATATCTATATATATATATATATATATATATATATATATATATATATATATATATATATATATATATATATATATATATATATATATATATATATATATATATATAAATAAATTTTTTTTAGGCGCGCACACATACACACAAAAAACAGTTTTATATATTTACAAACAAAGTTAATATTATTTTTTATGAATAACTTGTTATTTTATAATACCAGACAAACTATTTTTTTAAAATAGATGTGCAGACATAGATATATGTGTATGTATTCATATATGATATTTTGGATCTATATTATTTTTTGGATCTATATTATTTTTTTTCCTTTGTAGTGGAATATTCTTAGAAATCAGTTGTTAGCTAGGTATCCACCACGAGAAAATGATCCGGCATTCCCAATCAACCCGACCATTGGCTCTTCTACCAGGAGTGATTCCTCCCAATCACAAGTGACTGACAGAATCGGAACCACAAATTGGTGTTCATGCCAGAATTGCATTGCAATGCCCACGAACGTTGAAGCCGTTTGCTGCCAAGAACTTGAGGAAGTCAAAGAATATATTCCACCAGGAAAAATTTGCATAACAGAAGTTGAAATTTTCAATACAGTGGTAGCCTCAGATAGACTAATACCAATAATAAACAATATAGTATTTTATGACGAACGACCAGAGGTAGATCCTGATAACAACAGGTAAATATAAAAAGATATATGTTGATCCTACTTACACTAATATATTTCTCCTTTTACTAATATTTTTTTATTTTGATAACATTTTTATTTTTTTATTAGGAGATTAAGAAAAATAGCATATAGGACATATATATCCTGTATCTATGGCTTCCTAGGGAAAGGTAACAGGAGGGTGATCCCGTCATGTGCAGTCAACATCATACGCCTGCTTTTTCCAGATCCCAATGGTACATATGTAGGATTTATGTATTCTGAGGACTATAATGCATCAGAGATGGCTTATCATTAATTATTTAATTTAAAATGTTAATTTTTGTTGTTGTCTTTTTTTTTTGGTTGTTTTTTCATATATTAAAGTTTTGTATGTAATTTTACATAATAAAAAGAGTTATATTTAAAATAACAATATTTTTATGTCTTTTATTATAAATAATGCTTTAGGTAACATTTGTTTTCTACTAATATTAAAATAGATCCATAAACTTCTTTTTAAACAAAATTTTTATTGAAATGTTGACAAATTTAACAAAAAAAATTAAACATATTTACAATATATATAATAAGAAATATATCTGTTATATCAATATTAAAAGTAAAAAAAAAGGAACAGTAGAAGGCATTTATTAGTCTTTACTAGTAGGGAAACGGGACATGTGTGCTTTAACAGCTAGACTGGTTTCCGGCCTTTCTAGTGAGGCAATGTTTTGGGGCATTTCCGTTTTCCTGCTTCGCCAAGTACTTGTCAGATTTCCATTCACGATTGATATCATGTCTGCTAGTATTGCAAAAGCATGGTTATTGTTAATCTTCTCATAGACATTTCTGACAATCCATTTTTTGCGACCCCTGGGAAACTCTAAGTTTTTCCTTTCGACCCAATATTCCGCACCACTTTCATCTCGTTTTTTTGTCATGGCAGGTTTCCGTATCACATTATGATTGTGGCTCAAGGCCGCCAATTTGGTTCTTGCATCCATTGAATCTATACCGAAATGTATTCTTTTTGGACGATATTTTAAAATCATACTGTGATACGTCTCAATGACCCCTGTCTGACAAAAATACGTGAGGTGTTTCATGTCCTTATCAAGTTGTTGATTCAAAACAATTGAGGATAATCCATGATACGCAGGTGTACTTAAAGTCAACCACGGAATAGTCGGGGTTTCCACACTGAGTTCACTGTGTCGGCATTTATGCTCTACATCGTCAATTTTCCATTGGTGAACATTTGTCACATGGTGTAGTAGAGAATGCCAAAGTTCACGGAAAATATCTTCGCTCCCTTCGCATGCTCTAGAACACCAATAGAAATGATTCACTATGGGGGAAATCCACTTCAAAATTTCACGATATATTGTTTTTTTTTAAATTTTTGTCAATTTGCTTTTTATATTTTTTGCATAATGCCACATGTCAAATTGGTGTCTTATGTATGCATATTTTTCACTTAACAATTTTCGTATGCCAGTGTGCCGATCTGTTCCGATCATTTTTACATCTAATCCTTTGCCAATTATCCTATCCAAGCATTTTTGAAAGCCAAATTTCTCCATCGCAACCGATGAAGTTGTTTGTGACACCTGCACCATTTCATAATCTACAATTTTTTTGGAATCAAGATCCATGAAAGTGTATGTTGAATATTTTGCCGAAAAACCAGGGCTGTCGCATTGGCCGTCACCAATAATGCACAAGGGTTTAGAACGCAAATCTTCAGTCACTTTCTGAATTTCTGTTTGCCAGCTGTGGTCGATTGCCTTAAAAATGTATTGATTCTGTGCTCTATTAAAAGAAGATTTTCCAAAAATCTGGATTCCACAAAGGTCAAACATTTCCTTTACCTTTGTAAAATTTCCTCCACTTACAGTGATTGCACCTGCCAACAAAATATTTCCCGCGGCGTAATTTTTAATTTTAGGCTGGCTACTCCAAAGTTTGAGTCGATGATCTCCTTTACATATCGAGTAGACTACAATCATGGTACCAATTGTTTGTTTTTCCAATTTTATGATACTTTCGGTACACTCTGCACTGGGACAGCTCATTTTTAAAAGCAGTATATCAAGACTATTTTCAAAAATGATGAATTTTCTCTCCTTCACCAAATTCACATGAGCTGCAAGTACATCAACAGATTCTGGTTCATGTGGAGTTTGAGTGTCATCCACACTCTCAGCGAGACTCATGTCTTCCTTCTCTGGAGTGTCACAGTCCGATAGATGGAAACTGGGATCATTTTCGTAGGCCAATTTACGCCTTCTTATAGGCAATGGACTTTCTATGATTAAGGGTGACATTGCTCCTTGAGTGGCTGAGGAATGTGCATGAATAATTGGTGTTGATACCTCAAGTGGTGGTGGCATAACATCTTCTTCGGTAATTACATAATCGTGATCCAAATCTAAAATTTCCTGACTTGCAATTTTACAGGTGGCTTCCTCTGATAGATCGAGTGGCAAATCAAATATAGCAGTTTGTGTAGCTGCATCGACTTTTAAAGTGTTGCATTTACATGCAACTAAAATTTGAGATGTTGAAGCCTTATTCAATGTAGATTTTTTGAGTCGGTTAATTTTTTTTACCCACTTATTTTGGTCAGACAATGTCAAAGGTGTTTCCTCAAATATTGTTGGTACAGCGTCAGTTTTGAGTTTACGCCTTTTTCCTTGACCAGTAAAAGATTCATCTGTGAAGTGGCCTGAACAGAGGCGGTAAAAGTCGCTGCGCTTATCTTGAAGTATAAGAGGAATATATTCCTCTATCAATGCTTCCTGCATACCTGCATTTCCTAGCCATATCCTTATCTTCTCACTATCTTTTGGAAACGTAAGATATTTTAGGTCTGTCTGTACTTCTTTAGGACCAGTGTGATGTTTGCACACTAAGGCAAAACAGGCCGGCATTTCTAAATAATGAATGAATAAATAAAAATATTTTAATTTTATTAACGCAGTTACATATCAAAGCTACATTAAAATAAGCAACATTCTAAATTACACTACTAAGTATTAAACCCCTGATATCTCTCTCTCAATAAATATATATATATATATATATATATATATATATATATATATATATATATATATATATATATATATATATATATATATATATATATACATACATACATATATATCAATTTTTATTTTTGACTTTTTTAGAAAATTATTAGTTAATAATCATTATTTTAATATAATAACATATTAAAAAAAATAAAACATAAGAAACAAAGTAAGTATATAACCAATAATTTTATTTAGATAAAAAAACAAAATAATTATTAATCTTTACAAATTAATACACATTTTATTCATTACTTAGATATGATTTAAAAAAAATAAAAAATAAAGAGAGTGTGATAGAGAAAAAATTATCAAGGACTAATGTTCATATAAGAAAAATGAATGTGTTAAAAAGGATATAATATAAAATTGAAGGGGGGGGTGGGGTACAGATGTAATCAAAGATTTTTTCATATTAATTAATTTAGTTTTAGTTTGAATAAATTTTTATAAAAAGATGAATAGAGAGGGACATATAGAGAGACAATATAGAAGGGGGAGATAGGAGACGGTGGAGTAGGTGACAGAATAGTGCGATTAAGAAGAGAGAGAGGAGTGGGAGGAGTGAGATTGCAATAAGATGTGGATGGGTTAGAGAAGAGTGGCATCGGAAAAGGGGCATAGACAAGGGGGTGATAGGACAGGGTTGACAGAGAACGGAGGCAATAGAAGAGATGGGTGGTCAGAGAGAAGGGGAGAGAAGATAGCAAAAGCAGATGTGTGGGGTAAAATAGGGCTATACTAAGGGGGGAGTGGGGGTGAGCGAGAAAAGCGGTCAATAAATGGTGGCTCTTGTGGAGAAAATATATCAATAGTAGTGAGATAGGGGGGAGAAGAGGGCAATAAGAGGGGGTTTGTGCTAGAGAAAGAGGAGGCATATAGCATAGCGATATGAGAGGGGAGAAGGGGGCGTTAGAAGGCGGGGGTTGGAGAGATGGGGGCAAGAGAAGGGGGGGGGGTTGGTTTCTATTTGTTAAAGAAATTTTGAAATTCTAATATAGACGTGGAATATAGAATAGTAAACAGTTTGACAGAGAGAGAGGGGATAAAGGTGGACAGTGAAATATGTTGTTTGAAAATTTAAAATGAGATAGAATCTA